>NC_092591.1:14215000-14302500 GCF_047663525.1 Anas platyrhynchos
TGCTGTGGTTAAGAAACTGAACTGGGACTAAAGGTCTCTGTTCAATCATTCAGCCTTTCTGCAGACTTTGTTTGTGATCTTGGGTTGCTCAGTATCTACATCCTTCAGATCCTGAGATATGAAAAGGCAGTCATTATACTTCTTTTCTCCCATCCTTTTGCTTTCTGATGTGTGTAGACAGACTTTTGCTACATGCTTTGTACAGAACTGAATATATGATCTGGAGCTCACACAATACTTCTGTCATTTCACTATCAGTAAATGAAACTATCTATTACAATTTTTCTATTATAATTGGTCATTATGTTTTACCAGAAGACTCATCACATAGAGCCAAGTCAGGATTGCTCACAATGTTCCTATAGCCCCTGAAATCAAAACAAATCTCCCATGCACAAGGCTCTTGAGGATTCATAGACATCAGCCCAGTAAATAAACAACACTGAAAATGTAGAAAGGGCATGGGCTGGAAGTTTTCAGTGCCTTTTTTTGCATATCAGAATATCAACCTACAGTAGCTGCTTTCCCCTTCTCAGCTTGCAGATCCCCTTAATTTCCCCTGAGATGATCTGAGCAAAGTCTATGCTCTCCCTCTGTATGTTCTCCTAGTCAAGTGCTCCAGCACCTTTATACCTTTATTACTGCTATTATATGATAGTAACTAGAGTAACTAGAGTACCATTCAGAAGTAGGTAAAAATGTCCTTAATCTTAAATCCAAGAGTAGTTCAACAGATTTGCATAAGGAATCTCATCCAATGTAGTAAAGAATAGACAGCTGGGTAACTGGGTTATCGAATTCAGTCTCATGTAGTTATCAGCTTACAGTTAACTATGACACATGCATTTAGCACACAGCAGTCCATAATTCTCCAGCAACAGCAGGTACATCAGGCTACCTAATGTTTTATGATATCTTTAACAGAAAAACAACAGTGTACCAAGGGAAGTGTTCAGGAGGGGTCAGGAGGATCACCAAAACGGTGATTGAAAAGGTGGTAAAAATCTTTCATAACTCCAAACTTGGCAACTGTTTAACCTAAGCATCTGTGTACTTCCTACATGCAGTATTACCAGGACTTCCCCAAGGTAGACCCTATCGTTTTCCTCTGCATCTGAATTTGAAAGTCATTTCCAGATTTGACTATGCTACTGGCTGTATGGGAGAGACATGATAGAGAGTTAGTTAGATAGGTGCCTCAAGTTTTTTTTAAGCTCTCTGGGAAAAAGAGAGCTTAAAAAAAAAAGAAAAAAAAAAGGAAAAAAAAAAAAAAAAACTTTAGCTCTGAATATAATACAATGAATAAGGGAAACAAATGGCAGTGAGAATAAAAGATGAAGATTAAAATTCTGTGTGGACATGTTACCATTTATTTTTTTGTACTTTTCACTTTCAAATTCAGTAATTCATCTTTTATTTTGAACTGAATGGAAAGGATCTGGGGTTTCATATTTGTTGGTCTTACTATAAAGAACAACTAATTAGGAAAAATATGAAGGAGGAAGAGAAAGTGACCTGCCTAGCAGTCCGACTGTCTATGAGCTTTCCAGAAAAAAGCCATTCTCCTTTCCACCATAAAAGTGCTGAGTAATTCCCTTGAGCTGCAGACATTCCCATCCTATTAAAACCAAAGTGAGCTAAGCAGCATTCACAGCTTCTTAGGGATGCTCAACAGGTTGTAGGATGGAGCGAGCAGGAAGTGATCTCAAAGAGCAGGTACACAGAAACAGACCTACTCCATTGCCTTCAGGCAAGCATTTCTCCAGCAGTTAATTTAAATGGAATTAAAATTCAGTGATCAAACACAGTCCTTTCAGATGAAGAACAAGGAAATTAAAAGTAAGGAACTGTGTTCATGCAACACTGTGATTGCAGTGAATGCCCCAAATGGTTAGAGCTGCAGATAAGAAAGATCCAAGAATAAGTGTGTCCATGACACCCACAAATGGTATTTCTCACTCCTGCTTTCCTTGTTGAAAATGAATAAATCTAGCCTAGGAGTAATGACAGTCATGTAGAGGCAGTTTTGCCACAGAACATGTGAGAATCTCAGCAGAGTCAGCATCACTGTGTTACCCCCTCAGCTGGTATCACAGGTCAGTTTTCTATGTGAGCCCTTACATACAGGAGGTAGCAGGGAACTGGTTATATTTTTAATGCTCATTTTGAATGAGGCTGCTCTAAGTTTATGCCCAGCCTCCTGTTCCCAAATTCAGCACATACTCATATCAGACAAATATTTTCTAACTGCAGAATAATTAGGCAGCAGAATGAATGTTTCTGCATGTATGCTCAAACATGCAAAGCCCCAGTGCATGCAGTGCATGTGTGCATGTATATATGTGCAAGCACTGCTCTGCATATATATTTTGCTTTTTTGTTTTCCTTAGGAGGGACATAGTGGGCACATAACGCCTTCCTCCCTTGGCCCCCCATGCTCACCGACACACACAAACCCAATCACATCGAAGGGACCTTGCAGGAGTCAAGACCAGGGCTTTAAAGCTTTGCTACCATTTTTGACAAGACAGCCTGAAAAGGACGAGCTGGAGCCATCTTTCAGGAGTTTTCTTTCCCTGACAGAAATCAGCAGGGTTAGAATAAACTGCATAAGTTATCAGCTCCTCAGGAAAGAACATGAAAAAAGCCCTTCTATCACTTAATGAAAAATAGCTTCTTTTTTGGACAGAACTTCATAGGCTTGCAATCAAGCCGTGGCTCCCCCCTCCTTTCCTTCCTTGACGTGCCATAGAGGCAAATCAAGTCGGCATCTATTAATAATATTTTCCCCTGCTCCTTTCATTTCTCTGCATGTCCTACCACTGTCAGGCCCCGTGATGGAGCAGCGCCTTTATCTCGTCCGAGTCTGGTCTGTCAGGGTGATAAACAATTCTAACAAGAATCAGAATAAAGATCTTCCCAGTAGACTCGGCGGAGAGATAGAGGCTTTTCTCATTTTCTCGACGGAAAAAAAAAAAAAAAAAAAAAAAAAAAAAAATTTAATCTAGCAGCTCCGGCTTTTTTCAAGCGTCACATTCAAAGAGATGCAAATTTGTCAGAGCTGAGACCCCGGCTGACTCTCAGCACTGCGTGAATGTCAAAGGGGGGACTCGAAGCCTTTGACATCCCTGCCTTTTTTGGGGGCTATCTGCTGAAATAAATAAAAAAAAAAAAAAAAAAAAAAAAAAAAAAAAGGAGAGGAAAAAAAGGAAATGCTTTGTAGTGTATGTTTCAACAATTTTCATAAGTTTTCTTCTGAAATAAAATAGTGCCATTGGGAAGGTAAAGTGAGAGAAGGGGGGAAAGGGAGAGAGAGGGAATGGGAGACAGAAAGAAAGGGGCAGAAGGGAACATAAACTTGTCCATTTGTATTTAAACATGTCATGTTAACAGTAACATTTTAAGATCATGGGTATCTGCTTGTACCTCACACACACACACACACAAAATCAATTTGCATAACCCTGACATGGGTGCTATGAGGATAGTATTTCATGTGTATGTGTCTGTCCTCATTTGTTTACATGCATGATTTTAAATGTGCAAGCAACCATATATGCATTCAGATTTATAGCCATTGAAGAACTGCACCCAGAGTGTGTGTCTGCACCTATCATAACTCTGTGTATTATTATGTGCTCTTTTGCTATATGTTGACCATGTAGTCTCCACTGAATGAATCAGAAATTAAGCCAGTACTCTAAAGATCATGCCATCTGAAGGACAAATACAGTTAGAACTCAAGCACAATGATGATATGAGGAGGAGGGGAAAGAGGTTTTGTTGCTGTTTTTTTGTTTTGTTTTTTTTTTAATTTTTGATTACATTTTCATTATTAATTATTTCTGAAGGTATTATTATTATTATTATTATTATTATTATTATTATTATTATTATTATTATTATTATTATTATTATTATTTAGTGACCTGAACTGTAAGAATTATAGAATAAATTAATCCTTTAAAGACTAATATCTATATATTTCTTAGATAAGGAAAGACAGCTATATTATTGTCATACAGTGGATGAAATTTGTCCCAAATGTGTCTATCTCTTCAGAATAAAATATTTCAAGAAAAAGGAGGATTTCATAAATCTGGAAGTTCAGAAGTCATGGCATTTTTATACATCTCTTGTTTCATTAAAATAAATAAATATGCCTATTGCTTTAAGCATTAAAATGGACCACAGTAAATCCTGAAGCTTTAGAAATTAGCAGATCACCTCAAAGTGTGGTAAAGGGCCGACTCCAACCTACACTTTTCCACCATATGTATAAATGCAATGTAGGGTCATCTATATCATCCTATATTCTTAAACACAAAATAATTTTGAAATTTATTATTATGGAGGAAAAGTAAGTTCAAGGTTCTAGCAAATGTGGATCTGTTGGGTAGATTTAAAGAAGGAGTTCCTGGTGTATATTACCATAGAAATGGGAAATAAGTAGAAGAAAAAGAATGCAGTCAAAAACTATTTATTTTTTTTCAGAACTGCTCTTTACTGAAGAAATGTAGGCACAGATTTGTAACACAGTCTGACCACTTCAGACCAAGACAACATGCCAGGACCAAGACAAAGGTGGCCTTTTCTAGTCGTATCTGTACATTAGCTCCAGCCTTTGGTTACCAGAGACATTTCCTCACCCCTTAGTTTGGCTTCTGACCACTCAAAGCAATTCCCAGGAGGCTTTTGAGGCAATTGCCTTCTTCTGTAAAGTATTCTAGCAATTACCAGGGATAAGCGTCATACAGAGGCTGAAAATTATTGTGCCAATCCAGATCCAAAGTGCCTAGTTTAATCCACTCACTGTGTAGCAGTGAGTAATCACTGAGTAACATTTGTGGTGCGTAGAAAAGTATTGGCAATGGGTTATGGGCTTTTTATTGCCCTTGTCTTCAGGCTAATTCTGAATTCAGTTACCACCTCAGTTACCACCTCCTCAGTCATACCTAGTCAGGCACATTGCACTCTCTCCTCAAGACTGTTGCTGAAAACTCTGATCATTAATTACTAGACTCTTACTTACAATCAATGCAAGTGCTAATACTCTCCAGTCTCCACTCAGCCTGAATTGGTTAAATAATAAACTGGCTTTTACTGCTGTAATGATTCATTTGTAAGAGAGTTGTCCTAGAAACTCCAATACGTTGCATAAGACTATTTAAATGAGGTATTGAAGTGCTTTTTCTCAGAGGCTCCCAGATCACTCACTTTTTTTTTTTTTTTCCCTCTAAAAAAAGGCATCCAAGTTATTATCCTAGCTGGGAAGCAGACTTGCCAGGAGTTAGGGGCTTAATTCTGAGAAAAAAATACCCGCTGGGCTGTGCTGAACCTGGTAGGCAGCATTTGGTCACCATCCCACCACAGCTGGCTCAGAGCTGGGCCAAGCAGATCACCGCATACCTGAGCATTCCTGGTCTGTGGAGGGATGTAACTGGGTGGTAGCAACATGCTTTTTCTCCTTCAGCGAGGATACACTTGGCAGAGACCACTGCTTTTGGTTTGCTATAATCCTGGAGGTGATGGTTATCACCAACAGAATTCCATGTTTAGGTGGGGTATCTGAGAACAGAGAATGATGTGGATGAATGCACAGCCTGCAGTCTGAAGACCATGCAGAGGTGGAAGCTGGCCTGAGAACACCAAGAGCAACTGGACTTGAGGGAGGAAAACCAAAGTATAATAACGAATAATGGTCTCTGAAAGGCAAAAGAATAATTAGGTGGATAAATGAAGCACTAAACCACTTAGTTACTCTAAAAGGTTTCTTTCTCTAACTATAAGAAAACAGGGTCTGCAACTGGAGTGCCACAGTGTCAAGTGAAGCAAATAGACCTGAATGATACCCCGATATGACAGCAACATGCTGAGGTTAAAATGCTCAGGATCAGCTTAGTAGCTGGACACACAATTTAATCCTGCTCCCTACACCTTCCTTCAATGTCAACAGGCACTTTGTTGGATTCCGAAATATACATGTATTTATATATATATTATTATATATATATATTTTCCCCCAGAAAGTTATACTTCTTCAGATGCTTAAATGCATTTAATAACTGGATTGTTTAGTACTGCCAGTCTTTAGCGCTGTTCTTCCTCTTCTAAGTATATCATCAATCTGCTCTCCTGAGTTATTTCAAGAGACACATGTTGGGCTAAATCAGAACCCAAATGACTTGAGTTAAAACTGCAGAATGCATTGCTAAGTTCTAACTCCAGAACACATTTCATTCTGATGTTATCCGATCTGCCAGAAAATTCTAAGAAACCAGCAAGAAATTAAAAATAATAATAAATTTAAAAATAATAATAAATTTAAAAAAAGAAAAAAAAAAAAAGAAGAGAGAGAGAGAGAGAGAGACTAGCTATATTTGTGTGGTTTTTTTTTTCATTACTTATGCTGTTCACAGAGCTTGCAAATGATTTTTGTTTAGAGAAAAAAAAAAAAAACACACACAAATTTTCATACACAACATCAACATCTCCTACTGGCTCTGTGTATGATCCCTATTATGTACATGTTTACATGTTTCATGTACAGCTAAGAATCAAAGACAGGGTAAAGTATTGAGGCTTTCTTCTGGATCACAGGAAAGGTTTGTTCTGCTTTAGAAATCCCCAAAATAATGAGTCTCCTGTAGCAGCAAATGTAGATACAAGGGAGTGGTATCAAGTTTTGTTGTAAAATCTAGATTGTTTGCAAGCATTACACTTCTTTAATAATGAAATGACAACAGCAGTGTATTTGGGGTTTCTTCAATGAACATTAAAACAATGTTTACTTTCAACATCTGTGAAGTTTTTTTCTTGAGAATGCCATAAATTGGGAATTACCACATATAAATAGCAAATTGAGTCCATATTATAAGCTTCTATATACCCCCCCAAAAATTGCCTCTATGTACACCCTTTTATTTGTCATTATCTGAAACAGATTTGGCACATCCACAGTGCCAAATCCTGCCCTCACCATCCCTGCTGCATGTCCACGCGTCAGTGATGTCACTGTCAATGTAGGACAAGTCAGCCTGAACAACAGCAGCTCATTAGACAATTCACACTTTAGTAGATTTTGTTGAATGGACAATCAGTTTATTATTTTTATGGGTTTGCTGTAACCATTATTTTGCTTGCTGTCCTAGTAAGGTTTCAGCTACACAGCTGGGCCCACTCCTGCAAACCCACATCACTTCTGCATACAAATAGCATGGGGAGGGTTTGGAGGATTTAGCCCCTGCTTTATAAACTGTGTAAATTATTTTAGAAGTCACGTCAGGTATAGCTTATTCCAAGATTTGTTTGCAAATTTTAATCAGAAAACACAGAAGGGATATGCACTATAGATTGAAATATTCTCTCACCTTCAGCTATGCCCAGGTTGACTTACTGTGGGCTGAAAAAATCGGCAGAAGATACAGCATGCCTGATAGAGGAAGGCTGGACACAAACTAGAGAAAACACATAAAGAAACATTTATTTAAAAAAAAGTAAATCAACCATAAAGATCCTCCCAGTAGACCTGGGAGATGGAAGCCTTTCTCATTTTCTCCATGGCAAAATTTAATCTAGCGGCTTGGCTTTTCAAGCGTCATATTCAAAGAGATGCAAATTTGTCAGAGCTTAGACCCCAGCTGACTTTTAGCACTTTGTGAATGTCAAAGGGGCTTAAAGGTTGAAGTGTCTTTACCTCCTTCCATCCTTAGTAATTCAAAACCAGGCTGAAAATACAAAGCACCACCTCTACCTGTTTGTTCAGGCCTTTCTATTTCATGTGTACCTGCTGGCTATAAAAATGTTTGTTTCAGGTGTTGTTATCTGTTTTAACTAAAAGCACATATAGAAATGAGCATGCAATTGAAAAATGTTCCACTGGAGAATCCAGCAACAGCAGAAAACCTTCCCCTTCTGAGAGCTGCCCTGTCCCCCACTGCACATATACGCATTTTAGAGGTTCTTGCAACATAGCCTATTCCCAATTGACTGATTTCAGAACTGCTATTAACTGAGTAGTAATCTCACCCAGTGACATGGTTCACTTCATACAGTCTCAGGAGGTAATATATCTAATAAAAATAAAAGTAATAAAAATAAAAGCAACCCTAATGAATACTACATACCATGTTAGGTATGTACTATATCACATAGCAGGAGACACCTGAAAGGAGTGCCAATGGCTTTTTTTACATCTCTTATATGATGTAAATATCAATCTACTAATGGAGTTCCCATTGATGAAAAATAAGAAAGAAAAAAAAAAAAAAGCATTGAACAGATTGAGACAGACTAATCTTGTTTGCTAAAAAATGGCAACAACAACAAAAAAAAAAGTACATATAAGCAAAAGCAAAAGGATTTAAGCTCAGTTCCATGGGTAAGTTGTTTATTAAATTAAATTACATTAACATATACAAGATTGGTGTGAAGGGAAGCCCCCAACAGCCTTTACCGAATGACAGATTCAGTGACTGAACTGGAGCTCTAAGGCTGGACCTAGAGTAACAGTTTCAGAGAAGTGTTTCTTCTCATTTAACAATTTATCAGTCCATTTGATGACGAATTTACTGGAAAAGGATGACTATCTCTTTAAAAAAGTAGTTTGGACAGTGTTTTTTGGTTTTAAAGTCTGGAGACGGTGGCATTAGATTGATTAGGTGTGTACATGTTGGCTGAGAAAGCTGTAGAAAGGGGAATGGAAGTGTTTGACAAGATGAAAGACTATTCAACATGTTAGACAGCTGGTTGAGTGAAAAGATCTATAACAGCACAGTAAAATATACTCAACAGTAAATGATACCTTCACTGCAAAAGCTACTACAAGTTAGGTCACACAATTTTAGCCTAGGATGACAGGTTCAACCAAACAAAGTTTAAAACACACAATTAATGTGCATGTGCCTGGTAACAGACAGATAGCACTTGAGAAATTGAGACAGACAGGAGTTCCCTCTTCCAAATTAAATAGTGACTATGCAAAGTTTCCAAGCCAGATTCTGATCTCACTTGGTCAGAGTAACCACTCCAATCTCAGAGGAGTTGTTCCTAATTTACACCAAGGTAAGAGAGATCAGGATCTGTCCCATTCCTCAGTTGATTACCTTGCTATAGAAAATGAACACTTGTGAAAAATAATGGTGTTAGGGGAATTGTGAACCTTCTTTCTGCAGTCCTGTAGTGAGTGACGAGTACCGTCAAGGGCTATATGTAACTGTATTATGTTTTTTGATTTGCACATGAAGGCTTTGCAATCACCATGTGATTTTCATAACTAACGAAGCACAAAACACACCAGTATGACAGGAATAGTGAACTGTCATGTATGCTATAGATAGAAGATAAAAAGAAAATGGTTAAATGACATTCAATGTTTTTTCAGAAGAAAAAAAAAAAAAAAAAGGGAATTTCAGGTGGTTTTCTGGTGATAGTCTAGCAAGGATTATGGTAGACTATAAAATAGTCTAAAACCAAATGATGCTTTTCCTGCAGACAATAATAGGACTTTTGGATCTGGACACAGTTGGCTAATCTTATTTGATTATTCATGATGCAATGATCACTCTAGATAGCAGTGGTTGTACCAAAAAGCCTTTTAATCAAAGGTAAATATGATGCATGAAACTAAAAACTTTATCAGAAGAGCTCATATTTCTTTTGTTTTCCCACTGAGTTAAAGTAATGAGGAATATAGCAGAGGGTAACATTGAAGCAATATTTTTTTTCCTCAGACTCTTAAATCCTTTATACCACTGGGGAAAAGTATTCTAATATACACCCACACTTTGAGGTCACTTTATGTTGCAAGTGCAGAGAGGCCTTAGTTCAAATGAGGATTAGGCCCAAGGTAAATAGGATTTTCAAAAAAATTTTAAATGTATTTCTTTTTTTAGAATGTGCCTTCTTTCCTAGCCCTGCTGTTTGAGTGACAATGCAGAGCTTCAAAGTCTTTATGACATTTTATTTAGAAGAGGTAAAAAAAAAAAAAAAAACATTTTTTTTTTCTTTTTGTGAAATCAGTCCTTTTGTTCACTACCCTTGTATAAGCCGTTTTCATCACAAGGTTTCAGAGAGAGCAAATAGAGCATTTGTTAACTTTATTCCACTGAATATTTGACTATAACATGTATTTTTTAATACTAATGTTAACACATATTTCTTTAATTATAAAGCCCTAAAGGTACGTCAAACTAAGTAAACCATTAGATTGTCAGAACATTAATAATCTATTAGTCTACATAGAGTTGCTCATGCAGTGCAATGGGCCAGGGGGTTTGTTTTCAGGATTCATAGTCAACACACAAGGGTATCTATTGCTAGCTCCACCAGGAACATAGAGTGTAACCTTGAAAATGCAACCTAGTGGTTATCTGCCTCAGTTTTCCCCCTTGTAAAAGTCTAGAGATGTTTTGAGGTCTTCAGATGAAAGGTGCTATTAAATGCACAAAGTATTTATTAATTAATATTATGCTGAGAAAATGACATTTGTGCTTCTGAAATGTAAATAATGCATTAAAACTCATCTATAATACTGTAAGTGCTTCTTCATAAGCAGATATTTATAAATTATATGGTGTACTGAGAAATTATTTCAGTAATCCAAATGATTAAAGGCACAACTTCTGGTATGAAAGTGCTCCAAACATACAGACTGCTTCACCTATTCATCTATATTGGCACTATTGCATTTTCTTTCTTTTCTTTGGTGTTTTATTTTATTTTATTTTTTTTATTATTTTTTTTTTGGGGGGGGGGGAGGAGGAACAGGAGGATAAAGGTTTCTACCATCTTTCTTGAAGAATGTTAATTGTTCTGGAGTTTTTCTTTTTAATCTTTTTTTTTTTTTTTTTTTTTTTTTCTCTGGGGATTTTAAAGCATAATTTCAGTGTTGGTGTTCTAATATACTTATTAATGTCACCTCCTTCCCCTGGTCGTTATTCTCAGGAAATTCCTTTTGCACAGAAAGTTATTTCTTTAATTGCTTTGAAGCTTTGTCTGACTAGAATACTAAGATGTCTCAAGTCACTCTTGCAGTTCACCAATTATATATATAGATTCTGTGTAGCTGAAATGGAAGGTATAGTGCAAAACAGAAACATCAGAGACAGAAACTGTTGATCAGACAGAGAACATCTTATATTTCTGATGCAAACTGTTTCAGGCTATAGGCTGTACTCATCAAAACAGTAAGCCCACATAATGAATGACTTATGGATCACAAACCACTTGTTTCAAAGATAATTTTACCTCCTGCAATGAAAGTGGAGCAAGTACTGGATGTCCAGAATCAGAAAAGCTAAATGGTAACACCAACTGTGTAGTTGTTTGGTGCTTAGAAAAAAATGATCAGCAACTATGTCTTGCCTTTTTAGGACAACTGGATTAACAACTACAGCAGCTTTGAAATCAGGGTGTCACAAGCCATGAGCCGCATGTTGCTTCTGTTGTACCACAGGAAGACTGAACTCAGGTGTTCCTTCTGCCTCACTTAAAAATGGCCAGGTTTTGTCTCAGAAACTGGCAGCTGCTGTTTTTTTCAACCCCTAAAGCATCCCCTGGCTGTGAGGATGCATCCCATGCCTTTAGTCCAAACTCAAGAGAAACAGAAAACTCTTCTACATCTTTCTTCTCCTATATTGGGGGTTTATCCCACTCATTAGGAAAGCTCATATGAATGAGGTAAGCAGTAACAATTCTATTCCTCAAAATGTAGCCTTGTGTGTAATAGCTGAAATATATTATCTTGACTAATTATTCTTTCATTTGTGTTCAAGACAAGGAATGTAACTGGGTTTATATGCACTATACAGTGCTATGCCATAATGATAGAACCCTGCATAGTCTTTGCTGCAGATAGCAGGGACAGTGTACCCTGGGTTTGGGGGCTTCAGGCTGCAGATGAAACATTGGTTTATTTCAGTGCAGCCCTAGGCTTCCGTATGCCAAAATATACTGTTCATGGACCCAGGCTGCGTCAGCTAGTTTCTCTATAAGAAGTGCTGCTTTTAGGTACATATGTGCTTTCCTAAGCTAGCCTTAGTGTTTCTGCTAATGCTTGAGTAGTAGGAATAAAAATCATCATTAACAGAAAAGTGGTTACATAACAAATATATATATATACATTATACGCATAGTTTATATAGAAAGGCACAAGGCCTTTTAGTATTTATGGGCTTCTCCCATTAAAATAAACGTTTGTGTTTTTTTACTAAAAATTACAGTTAATTACATTTTATGAGATTCTATTTTATGAGATGAAGTATCAGACTTCAACTTTGACTTTGTTAACCTAATTGTATGCCTCAATTAAAGTCTACCAATCTATCAGTTTGTGAGGGTAAAATCATCCATCACAAAGTTTCTTGGTTACAGATCACTAATTAACGGGTAACTGAGATAGATTTTAATCATTGTTAAAGACCTGCAATTTCGTACATTGCTGTTGCAGAACTGCGTAGTCAATTAAGCAACAATAACCTGCCTATTTTACTTGGTATATTATACTAATGCCTTGGGATGTTTGCATGAAATACATAAATTCTCTTGTATTGTGGTTAATTAAATCCAAGACCACGGTCTGTAAAAGTCACCTGTCTGACATCTGGAGAATGTGTGGGAATCAATGCCAAAGACCAAACTGAAGCAACAACTGCTTAAACTAACAAAGTAATTTATGTCCTTCAAAGAGCAGAAAGAGAAAGAATGCAATATTTTTTAGTTCCTTTAAGTTTTATTATGATTTTATGAGACCATTCTTGCTGGCAGAGAAGAGGTTGGTGTCAGGGGACTGGTGCTGCTTCCAAGTGTAACTGCCTCAACCAAGTCAGACAAGAATGACAAAAAAAAAGTATTTTTTGTCATTCTTTGCACAAATGAAAGAAACTTGTCATTCCAACTTCACAAAACAGCACTAGAGATGAAATGCTCAACTCCACTGGGACAGCCATTTTTTTGCTGTTATTACAGAAGAAAATTATAACCATAAAAATGTCCAATTTAGAAAAAAGGTGCCACTTTAGTGTCATTTGCATAAAAGCTGTTACATACAAATTGTTATAAAGACAAATGTGTAGCACTCTTGTTGAAAATTGCTTATATCTTAGGTGCTTTGCCTGAAACGACATAAAGGCCTCTTCAAACTGAAATTCATTCTCAGGTAAATAAAGCTGAAAAAGAATTCTCACCTATTTGTATGTACGTGAGCAGTTTTTCATATTGTCTTAAACAGATTCTGACATGCATTTCTTTCATACATTCCCTTCTTAGCCTGCTGGTGGCCTCCATTATGATAACTTGCCTTTGCAGATGAGGGCAGATGAAAAGCTTGTCCTTAGTGCAAGACTATAAATAAGCTAAGGTAACTTTCTGTAAATGCAGTACAGCTGTTACTTTCTTCTGTTAGAATGTGCTTGCAAATACCCTTCTACAATGAACTGATCATTGTCCAAACCTGAGATGGAATACTCATGTCTCTGTCACTACGACTGTAGTGAAATGCATAGAGAAATTTGTTGATCCTTTCTCAGAATGTCAACTAGATGTTGTCTTGCCTATTGGAAAATTAATATTTTGATGATTATTATTATGATGATGACAATCTTTCTGTGTTTTGAAGTGGTGATAAGATTTGTCAGCCAATAATACAACTTCATTACACTTGGCATTTTTGTCACTCCACTGTTATTGACTCCTATGAAGAAGTTCTTCTAAATTGTGCTGGAGGCAATAAAGGGGCTCCACTTCCGTTTCTCTATCCTTGCTCCCTCCTGAACCAGAGGATATACCCCCCAAAGCAGTCCAGTACTGTATTTTCTTACTCACATTCTGCATCATGCCAAGCTGATGGGTCAGACTGATTAGTGGTAGCGTGCATTTTTGCCACTCCCCACTGACTGACTTTTGCCAGTCCAATAATATCTATGCAATTGCAGAATTATTAAGTTATTGTAACCTGGGTGTAAGCAGAGAAACAGCTAACTATGGAACCCCAAGTTGAGATGTCTAACTCATCAAACCTTCTACATACCATACCATGGTATTCCCAGATTCTTTGTTGTGTCTGAGATAAAGAAGCAAAGTAAAATATATTATGGTTAGCTTAATCCATTAGCTTTGAGGCCCATAAGCATACTGATGACCCGCTGAGACACATTCTGTGTTGCAGTACTAATAACACTACGTTATATGGAAAGATAGGCAGCAAAATTAAAAATACGGTGTTCTCTAGAACTACATAGTACAGGGCCAACAGCACCAATATATCTATAGATACTTTCTCTTCTTTTCTAAAGGTTCATTACATTTCCAAGCAAAATAAAGTAATAAAATAAACAGAAAAAAAAAATAATGTTTAATTATCTAAATACATTGCAAACACTAAATTCCAACAGATCCATGTCAGAGAGAACCCAGAATTTCAGGTGATGACAGGAGCATCCAGAAGCACCTCAAACATTTGAACAGTAACTGTGAATGTGTAATTTTGTAATTTAAAAGCAGTATAAGAAGAAAATTGTGACCAATTCTCTCCCTTTTTTGTTCTTAACATGAAAAAATTCTGATATCTGGCTTTGACTCTCTCAGGACTAGATCCTGATGCCTTCTGGATGGAGGGTTCTGCACAGCTGTGTGACTGTGACCAGGTTGTGTGAGCTGAAGTGTCGCCTTAGCTGGCACCACTCCCCACCATCTGCACTTCTTTCTGCACGATTCCTATGCTATGCAAGAAAGTTACATGTTCTTCAGATAAAAACTGGGAAAACACAGGTAAAATAAAATGTGTTTTTCTTTCTTATTTATATTCTCATTAATTTGTTAGAAAGCACCAACCAAAATGATCAACAAATGATGTTCTCCCAGAATACTTAGTTTATTGTGATTTTTTTTGTTGTTGCTTTCAGATATGAGTGAGGAGACATACTCACCTATAACTGCCTTGAAATGGTGAATTCCTTACACTGAAGCAACTACCAGTTCTTCTGATAATCTAGTCAGCAAAGAGTTGATGTTAATCCAGCTTGAATACTTACACACAGTAAAATTTTGCCACACATTAAAGAAGAAATAAAACATTTTTGCACTAGTCTGTTATAAAGAATTACACCCTTAATTATGATTCTCCACCTTGCCTCAGGTATATGTCCAAAATGGGGTTTTGCTATCATTGTTATCCAAAAATCTAATCTTGAAAATTATTTCACAAGTGAGAACACCTCCTTGACATAATTAGCTCCCATTAAAATCAATTAAACTAGGCATGAAAGTTAAGCAATTTGCATGAGCAAAGACATTATAAGAATATGACTTCTGTGTGTTATTTACTGCTGCACTGGTAAGAGGGAGAAAAAAAAAAAGTAATTTAATTTATTCTTCTTTCAAGTTTTAAACATCACAGATAACTGCAAACAATAAATTCTGTCTATTAAAATCTCTACTGAAGAAATGATCAGGGGAAGACTAGAGACAAAAACCTTCTGATTCTCCTGTGTTCATAGTAAGCCATAATAGCTGCCTTGATGATTGTCCTTTGCCCTTATGAGGTACAAAGAGAAAGCAGAAATATGTGTTTTCAATCTCATCAGGCATGAGGATGAGGTAAATATCAAGGTAAAGACACTATGTAAATTTAGGTCCCTTGATACCTCACACAAAAGTCTCCTAGATGAAAAAGACTGTGGCCACTGGACATGGTGTGAAGAGTTTCACAGAGGAGAAACCAGGTGGAGGAAAGAAACTTTCCCCTTATGAACTTCTGCCATCGGGTGCTGGGAGCAGAGAGCAGAACTTCCCTCTGAGCTTCCCCTCCTTGGGGAACTGCAGAAAGAAATGAGGTCACCTCTGAGCCTCCTCTTCTCCAGACCGGACAACCCAAGTGTCCTCAACCTCTCCTCACAGGATGTGTCTTCCAGTCCCGTTACCAGCTTTGTTGCCCTTTAGACACTTTCAAGGACCTTAACATCCTTTTTATATTATGGAGTCCAGAACTGCACACAATATTCTGGGTGAGGACGTACCAACACTAAGTATAGCAGGAGAATCACTTCTTTGGACTAGCTAGTTATGTACGCTGGGTTTAACACCCTCCAAAATGAAGGTTGACCGCTTGTCTGCCAGGGCACACTGCTGGCTTGTGCTAAGCCAGCTGCCCACCGGTAACCCCAGGTCCCTTTCTGCTGAGCTGCTCCCCAGCCACTCATTCCCAGCCTGTGTCTGGGTCCAGCATTTCTATGTCCCAGGTGTAGCACCCAGCATTTTAATTTGTTGAACTTCATGCCATTGCTAATCAGCCAGTGCTCCCATCTATCTAGCTCCTTCTGCAAGGTGTCTCATCCCTCCAGGGAGTCAGCAGTACCTGCCAGTTTAGTACCATAGGTAAACTTGCTGAGGATGCACTCCATTCCTGTGTCCAGATTAATGATAAAAATGTTTAACAGAACTGGCCCTGGAATTGAGCCATGGGGAACACAACTAGTCACCATCCACCTGCCAGAGGTAGCTTAATTTACGACAATCCTTTGAGCAATACTGTTGAGACAGTTCATCACCCAGCTCATGGATGATAGTGTGAACCTGTTTATCTCACAGTTGGACAATTTGTCTGGCATGATGCCATGAGGGACGATATCAAATGTTACTGAAAGTTACTGAAATCCAGAAAGATTACATCTGCTGCCTTCTCTTCATCCACTGAGCAGGTGACCATATCATAGAAGATCACATTACTAAGGCAGGACTTTTCCTTGATGAACCCATGT
Source organism: Anas platyrhynchos (assembly GCF_047663525.1). NCBI lineage: Eukaryota > Metazoa > Chordata > Aves > Anseriformes > Anatidae > Anas > Anas platyrhynchos. The sequence continues at coordinate 14,231,755 of NC_092591.1, forward strand.
TGTTGCTCAGTTGATAGAAATCAGATAAAGAGGAGAAAATTCCACTTACACTCAGCTATTATCTATTCCTCCAATAAAAGACAAAAAGAGAGAGAGAGCACAAAGGAAAGGCTGACATTAACGAAACTTTCTTGAAAATCTAGATGATGAACTGAAAGACAGAACATACAGATGCAACTGTAAAGTTGAGATGAAAGCTGGATGAAAACATTTGAAGCCAAGAAATATAAGTTTGCAACCAATAAAATTATGCCTCATTACAACAGCTCTTTCCTCTTCAGTCATTTCATTTTCGTTTAAAATACAACTGAAAAGCCTTTTGATATGGCTTTTCTACTTATCGATGGATATCAAAAATACCCAGTGACTTTTCTCAAACCTGATAAGAAAATTAAAATTTGAAATGAACAGGGTTTTTTTTCAAGATTCTTAGTGAACCTATCAAATAAATATTAACAATCAGTCTAACTCTTTAGTAAAATTCTCCTTTTTCCCAATATCTGGAGGAGACCAGGAAAGCAGTGACATTTCATAGTGTTCATGATTGTTCAAGAATACAGATGCTCTTGTCTTTTTGTTACTTTCTCTCTCTTGTCCCGTCCCCAATAAACTACTTGTTTGCTTACTTTATTTGTTGTGTCTCATGATATGTTTCCTGACAAACGAAAATGGAAAAGAATACAAACTCTAGCAGCCTAAACACAAATCCAAAAGAAGACAGGGGATACAAAATTTTGAAGAATAACTTGCTAAAGGCATAAAAATAATAATAATTTTTTTTTTTTCAAATACATCAGAGGCAGGAAACCTGCCAGAGAGTCAATCAGGCCTACAGGTGTAAGAGGAGTACTCAAGGAAGATAAGGCCATGTCAGAAAAGCTAAATGAATTCTTTGCATCAGTGTTCACTACAGAGGAGCTTAGGGAGGTTTCCACACTGGAACCATTCTTTATGGGGGGACAAATCTGGGGAACTGTCTTAAATTGAAGTGTCAGTAGAAGAGGTTTAAGAACAAATCAATAAAATGAATAGTGACAAATCATCAGGATCAGATGGTATTCACGCAAGAGCTCTAAAGGAACTCAAATATGAAATTGCCAAACTACATACTGTGGTGTGTAACCTAGTGCTTAAATTGGCCTCAGTACCAAAGGAATGGAGGTGGGAAATATGCTACAAATTTTTAAAAGCATTTTGGAGTGGGGAGGTAGATCCAGAAAGCTGTAGAGCAGGAAGCCTAATTTCTCTACTGGGCAAATTGGTTAGAAATATTGTAATATTGTAATATCTGATGCCCAGAGAGTTAAATTTAGATTAAAATAATTAATTTCTGGGTATCTGGGTGGTAAAACAGCAAACCAATAAAAATGCAAGTCGATATAAAGGAAAAAACTCTCGGATAAAGCTAGTAAATGATAGGTCCTGTTGTAGCTATTATAATTAAAAATAAAATTTAAAAGATAAAAATAAAAAAACAAAAGAAGTGACAAAGTAACTTGGATTGTCAGTTTGAAGTGAAATCATCAAGTACAAGATTTAAAACATACCAAGTTATCCGTTGATATAACTGTGGAACTCCTTGCTAGGATATGTTTTGGATGATAAAAGTATAATGAATTTCAAAAACAACAACAAAACAATAGCTAGAGTCTTTATGAAATAAATAAATAAATAAATAAAAATCTCCCAGGATATATATCAGATATCACAGTTATCTTGGAATTCCCTTGGAAAATATATTACCTGAAACTGTGAGATTAGTATGCTGGGGAAGCATCTATACTTGCTTTCTTTCTGATACTCTTTCTTTAAACAATGATTACAGGCTATTTTTAAAGACAGTAGAGTTGATTTGATGGGTCTTTGAATTTTTGCCAGTATTTCCATTCTTATTTAATGTAATTTGGTAAGATACGATCAAAGAAAATTTTCAAGTAAGATCCAAATTCTACAATGAATACCAGTAGAAAATGTTTGCTCTACTGGAGAAGTTGTAAGGACTTCTTTTAAAGCAATGACATTTTCCTTAATTTGAGTTTGTTTGTTTTTTTTTTAACAATGTTTCTTAATGAAATTGGAATAGACAGTGTAGCTCCCATAAGTTCTCAGATAGGTTCAAGCCAAAGCCAGAAGATTTGCTGCTCATACCCTTCATAGTGTGTTTCCACTGATCTTTTAGACAAGTTCATCATAGAATCATTAAGGTTGGAAAAGACCTCCAAGATCATCCACTACAACTGTCCCCTCAGCCACAAAAAACGTCCACTATACCATGTCCCTAAGTACTACATCCAACCTTTCCTTAAACTCCCCCAGGGATGGTGACTCCACAACCTCCCTGGGCAACCCTTCCCAATGCCTAACCACTCTTTCTGAGAAGTTGATGTTACAGTCTGTAGGCTTCTTAGCACTTAATTTTATCTCTTTGTGATTTGAAATAGTGAAAGGAAGCAGCCTTTCTCAGAATTACCAATAAATCATCATCCCCAGACAGGAACTATAAAGTATGTAGTCATGGATTGTATTTTCTACTTATAGAAAACTCCATAATGATTAGCAAATTCTCTAATGTGTAATTGTAAATACTTTTGAAAGAAAGCCATCTTCTTTTTAGGATCATTTAGCCCTGAGTATCCCACAGGTCCAGTTATCCATGTCTTTCTAGGTAGCTTGCCGGTATCTCTAGCTACTCAGGAACTTAGATGGCTTACCACACATCCATCTGTCCTCTCAAAACCTATAACTACTCACTCCATTTGGCAGAGTGGATGAACATTTTGTTCAATTACATTAAGCATTTGATTTTAATTGTTTAATATTTCCATCAATAATGTCTCCTTAAGTCATCTGTTCAAATTTTGCAATGTTAAATTGTCTTTGAAACTTAGAACAAATGAAAAAAAAAAAAAAAAAAAAAAAAAAGCCTTAGTTAGCTCTCACCTGGCTTATAATGAAATGCTTCTGTATATTAATGTTCTGGTTGTTAAAACATAAGCACAGGAAAAAAGCATGGAATGGACAACGTCAGCGATTGCACTGAGAGTAGTTCTCCATGGAAGAACAGCACATGGGATCTCTAATAACATTAGATATTCGTGGTTGAGATGGGCCAGGTCACTGTAAGCTTAGAAAGGAAAAAAATAAAAAAAATAATAAGATGCAATTGTAAAGAAGGCATAAGGCAGCAAAATATGTACCCAAGGCAAAGCTGAGAAGATGGCAAATTAGCTACTATGATGCCAACCATACCTGAGCAGAAGCAGAGAGGCAAGAAAGTGTTTTCCTCTGGATGAATTTCCCTAGGTTCCCTCAGGAAAATGAGGAACCTAACCAAAATTAGTTCAACTAAATAGGAATGAAACAAAGAAGAAGCCACTCATAGATAGTCCTTTCCTCTGAAGAGGAAAGCTGACAAATAAAGTGTGCAAAGCAATGACCTCCAATAGCTGGAAATTGAATCAAGTCCTCCTGCTTTCCAGGATTGTTGAGCACATCAACAAAGTGTGGAGTTTGTTTTTGTTTATTTGTTCAGAGATGTGTGGGTTTTTTTTAACTGATGCCATCAAATTGCATCACCTCATATTGCTAAAAAAACGCATAGGAAAAAAATCTGATGAGCATTAGGAGTGTGAAAGATCACGTATTTCATGGTAGCAGTTCTAAGTTCTGCTGCAATTAAGATCCATACAAACACATTTTGCAATGTAAACTGCTACTGTCTCTGTAGATTTTAGTAGTGCATTCCTGAGGCCAGCCATTGTTGTTTTTAAGCCTGTCTGGGTTTTTAGAAAGAGGCAGAAGTGTCTGGGGAATAATGAAAAACAAGAACCTGAAACACAGAAAGGTTTGAGGTGGGAGGTGGATTCTGAGAAGGAAAAGAAAAATGAAGAGGAAAAAACATATGGAATAGGAAGGAGGGAGGTCAAATAGTGAGAAGAAGAAAGGGAATAACTCAGTACCTGCAAATAATGAGAAGTTTATGTATACATGTGTGTGTGCGCCTGTGTGTATAGATATATAAAATACATGTATCAAAAACACTTCTATTATTAAATAACTGGTGCCCCAGATTGAAGGCTTTTTTTATCCTGAGATTCCTGGAGATATGCACCAGTGATACCACCAGAACTGACACTATCCAAAGGGAATTCTGGCTTTGGAGACTCACAGTCCAAGGTCAGTCCAGAGAACCTCTCAACTAGGTCCTGTGGGAGTAGTAGAAGTAGACTCTTGCTGTGCCCACAGCGGTGGCTCTTTAAAGTTTTATGTTTTGGAAATGAAATTGGCTAAGGAAAAATCATGCCAATAAAGTGAAAAGCCTTGTCCAAATGTGAAAGAAAAAAAAAAAATGAAAAAAAAAAAAGCATACCAGGACTGTGAGGAAGAGAGCACCCTGGAGTCTTTTTTGACAAACATTCATATGTTGTGCTGAGAATAACTGTGAGCTGAAAGCCTAGAATATAGCTGAGCTGCCTCTTTAAACACAATACCCTTTCCCTTTTTTTCATTTAGTTATCTTCTTCTCTGCTCTGTGGCGCAATCTGCATATGTTATTGGCCTCGATTCCCAGGGCTGCCACCTTAATCTGTAGTAGCTAATAGTACAACCTCACACATGGCCTGGGACCAGGCTCAGGTTAACAAGAAATCCAAAAGCAAATGGCTGGGGGAGGTTGCTATAAAATAACCACTTGAAAATTCAGGCTGTGATTTTTTTTTCACATTTGCATGGAGGAAGCAAAGCTTTTAGTCTCGGAGGTTCAGTCAAATGCATTAAAAAAAATGAACATTTTAGTTAATGCTCTAAGAAGATTTCTAAAAGCAGTTTTGATTGTGTACTATTAGCATTAATTAATTTCTATACTGAGACCAGCCATTATATTAGTAGAATGCATATTTTAATCAATTTCTACTTGCTGTTTTGTGCAAGTTAAAGGTAGCTTTGTGGTTTGTGCCTAGTTTATACAGTGCATTTAACTCAATGTGCCTTAGGTAATGCTCATCTGAGGTTCAATGTATACTCTAATCAGAGCATGATACAAGAATTATGAATGAAACCCTGACATGTAATGGGGTTGTTTTCATTTTGGACCATAGTGGAATATACCTTCTCTAAACAGGTGCTTGAATGCATTATTAAATAACACAATACTCTACAGCACTATCATCAAAAGCAGGCATAAACAGTTAGGATTAAACCTATTTTCAACAACAGCTTACCTGCATTTGAAAGCAGCTGTTTGATATACATTTGCAATCATTCTGTCATGGGTAAATTAAACAAGATCATGTCAAGTGATTTTAAAACAGTTTTCAGATTCTTATTTTAGAAATATTTTATCATTTGCTATGAACAATTAAAAAATAGTCAAAATTAAGTAATTTATCTTTTTTTTTCCTCACTCTTATTTGACAAACAGTGAGAGTTGCTCCTCAGAACTCCTAAAAAGTATTTGAAATTGTTACAGTACTGCTGTTTATTTCTTTGTTCATAAGCACTGCTGATTATTCAAGTGACCATACCACCTCCTCTGTCCTAGTCTCAAGGATTCCTCTTTTTCCTCATCCATTGGCAGTTCCCTCCCAGCCCAAGGGAAAACTGATGTTGTGTCTCAGCACCAGAGGAAGGGAAAACCAGGTCAGGACTGGTCAGATTAGGAGGCATAATCCAGTCCCACTCTGATCCCAAACAAATAGACTTTTCTAAACTGTTCATTCAGGAAAAATGAAGTCCTGAAAGAGAAATGAGAGTGTGGGTAAGGACAGTAGGGTTGAAAAGGCATGAAAGGAGAAGGTGCAATGGGGACTAAGAGACATTCAGAGAACATTTGATACAGGGAAGTCTCTTAAAACCACAATTTCTCAAGACAGATCTATTTTCCTTTCCTCTACACTCTGCCTTTTCATGACTGCTCTCCACTCATTCCCAGAGCACCCCAGGCCTGCCACCCCATGCCAAAGGACACCACCACCCCATTCCTATCAATGGGCATGTCCCTGGTTTGCCCTGGAAAGTCATTCCTCACAACCACAATTACAACATCTTGTAGTCCCATCCCTCCAATGTTGCCCTTTCCCACACATTGTTCCTCAAGTTTTTTCTCCTCTTGTTGCCATTGCAGGACTTTCTGTTCTCCGGCCATTTTTTGAGGCTCAAAGGGAGGTCAAGCTCAGGGCGCCAAGAGCCATATGCAAACAATGTCTTGCTCAAGCTGCTTCCAGGGTGAACAGACTGGACAAACAAATGTTGAAGGGGAAAATGGAGGTATAACTTCACAAGCAGCCTTTCAGGCTTGTCTCATGTAATCTCAGCTGCCTGCTAGACTAAGCACTATGCCAAGTGCCTGTCCATGAATAATCCCCCCATATTCCCCATTCATACACATGTCACACAGCAAAGAGCTATGGATAGACCAAAAAAGAGTCACAGATAAAATGGATGTATAAGCAATATTTCTATGGCTCCCTGTGAGGTCATCTTCAAACACAACATAAACCAGGTTCATATTTGCATCTCCTCTATAGCACCATTGTCCTGGCAAGAGCTGAGTTCACTGCTGCTGTGCTCCAGATCAGCATATCCCCAAGTCAAGCTTCAAAGCACTAAACTTTTGTAAAGATCCTTATAAGAAAAGGTGGTGACATCAGTTTTCACCATAACATAAAACAGGGCCATCAGTGACTGCCATTCAGTTGTTCAATAGACCTCAAAGATCAACTGAGTTTTTCCTGTAATAATAACTCATATTACTGATTACTAATAAAACAAGCATACATAAACTGGAGGTATCTGGCATAAACAAGCACCATTGGATTTCACATTGGCAAGCCTACAGTAATGTTAAATATTTAGGAAGACATGAGGAAAAAGAAATCATTGTAATTGATGCCAAAAATATATATATGAATAAATAAAAAGTAGCCACTTCAAAGGTTTCTGAGATTTAAAAACTCAAGAAAAATTCCTTGAGTATATGGGCAATTTGCTTATTACCATTCCAGACCATTCAGGCTCCAAAAACATATATTGCCTGTTCTTCCTGGCATCTGTAATTCAGTTTTGATGCCTGCTCTCTCCTGGTCCCCTATTTTAGAGTAAGGAGCTGGTCTACAAAAACAGGGCCCAGACATTGCTGCACACTGGCTTATGTGAATGACTTTCTTGCCTTTACTAGATGCAATTGCAATCAATCACCTACAAATGAAGGCTTCACTAGTTCATTACCAGTTCCCTGAGCCATCCAGCCTCCCCAAATGCTTCATAAAACTTCTAGATTTCTAATATTTAAATTAAGTATTTCAATTACCTAATACTTAGCAATGCTGCTTATGTTTCTCTTGATTTTTCTTTTCCTACATGGACTTAGGTTAGAAAAACTTCTGTATTAAATGTATATCTTAATTAAAGATAAGCTGTTTTAAGTGCAGGAAAATTAAAAAAATTCAAAGTTATAATTTTTCTCTCTGTTTCAAAGATGTAAATTCCAGAAAGAGAGCAGTTAGACTTTAAAAGAAAAATTTATGAGTATTTCCCTCTTGGTACTCCTTTCAGTGCTTCCTAATTAAGGACAAGCCAATACAGTATCATGTACCAATCTGGTATTTATTAACAAAGCTAGTCATGATTTTTAACTGATTATTGCTCAGAGGATCCTCCCCTCATTAATATAAATGAATTAGGAGGAATAGTGCCAAATGTTTCAAATGGGAATTAACATGAGACTGCAAGGTATAATTAGTTGAAAATGCTAAATACATCAAAGTATTAATCTGTGTATGCATATATATATGCCTATATATGCACCATATTTATATACTTTCTAAAAGTATGATGTATATGTACACATAGTTGCATACATCAACTTAAGTGCAGCTTATAGATGGATGCACACCTCTTTTATTATATTATACCCTGCAGCTAAGGAAAGTAGGGTATCAAGCTGAAAGAGGACTACAAAATCCAGAGAACAAAAATAGAGAGACATCCACACATTTGATAACATATTTCATTTAAGGCAAGGAATCTCTGAATCAAACACCATTGTAGGTACAATATCACAGCCCTGTTGTCTTGTTTTCTGTTAGCCTTATAATTGTGTAATTTTCTTTCCTTTCCCCCTGTGATTTCTGTGCTTGTATATGTGTCTGTGTGTGATTCTGTCCATGTGTACTTGCTAGTCTGTAAGTGTGAATACAGTGAGTCTGAATCACAACAGCTGAGACAATAATGTTACTCTGCATTTCAGATGTTTAGATTTATATAATACTTTTTTTTTCAGTGCTTTTGACATCTTCTGCAGCTGTTTGGGAAAGCCTCTCAATATTTCTGGAAACAAAAGTTATTTGGGAAACAAACACCAAGGTCAGAATATCAAACAACAGACAGAGAGGCAAATCAGGACGTGTAGCAGAAATATGCTCACCTTTATTTCTCAGCTATACTCTGTACTCAGCCGGAAAAAAATAGCCTCTTTTTTGGTCACCTCCTGAAACCAAAGCTCACACTACTCAGTGAAGTACAGGGATTACAATCTAAACAAGCTGAGAGCTAAACTACTACCAGTTTTGGACTTGTTGGGCCTGTTAATTTTACACAAAGGTATAAAACTCGGCTAATCCAGTGGGTGGCCAAATGTTGCTGCAAAGAAAGGCTTTGTCCAATTTTCTGGATTGATATTTATGCTTCAGAAGGCAGTCACATTTACTATGAACCAAAGAAGGTAAAGGTGGATGCAAACAATTTAAATGGAGAGGAGAGGATGGATTGAACAACTCCATGACTGCAACCACATGATATGTTGAAAAAGTGATGTTTGTACCTCACAGCTGCAGTAAAGGACTACTACCCTCTGAAAAGTTCTCAGCTTTGGACTCAAGTCTCTAAAATGTATCCACAGTGAAATCAGGTTTAAACCTTATCACATTATTCACGTGAGTTGTCAGCCACAACTATATGCAGGGATCAGTCTGACACATATAATAACTGACAAACTGGATCAGACCCATTATCCTTTCTGTGACCATTGATGGTATTAAATGTTTAGGGAAGAAATATAACAGAATGGTCATTCCTTAAATATACCCTCCTCGCTTCCAGCATTTGACAATTTACTGATGTCTAGTAGGGAGTTGCATCAGATTGTTGTGTCTAATATGTCCCAACAGGAGGACAAAGTGACCTTGTGTTACATGACCTTGTCTTATCTTGTTTTGAAACCATTGTTCTTTTTGGTCCCCACAATATCCTCTAGCAGCCAGGCACAATACTTCTGAGAAAGTACAAGCTTTCTTCAAGAGAAAGTACAAGGAGTAGTTTTGTTTTTTAAATTGTTCCATGGTCCTTTCACTGATTGTTCCCAATCAGTGAAAGGTTTTTATTCTTTGAATTTTTCTTCTTTCTTCACCTTCTCCAAGCCATTTCAAGCCAAGGAAAGTCCATAGACTTTCCTTTCTTTGGTTATCTTTTGTTTTGAGCAGTTAAGTAGCCTAGTGTACTTACAAGTTTGCAGAATATGGAAACATGCATGAAAGCATACAATTTTAAATAAAAAACTTTTACATCTTTTACATTCTATATCTCTGTTACATCATAGATAGCATTCTATTTGCTATCTTAAAATATGTCTTTGAACAAGTGTATAAATGAAAAGACTAAGAGATTACAAGGAATTCAAAGTAGAGACTGTATCTTTGCATGTACAGTAACACGTATGATGGTGGTGCCTTTAAACATGACTGTATCAAAGATAGTAAATACTGATAACAAATGTATGGAATAGCAGCACAAATATAAGAACATTTAAAGACTAAGTTACTGTACTATTAAAAACATATATGTTGGGTTAATAGTGTTTGCTTTCACCAGTGAAGAAAGCCCTTTTATGGGCTTCCACTTGTGGTCATAACTGCTTCACTGGTATTTTAACCTTCAGGATTTCTATTCCTCTAAATATCTAATTAGTACTGCTGTTTTAATGGTTTTATAAAAGCATCTTGGCATGTATGCTCAGAATGGCCTAGTGCCAAAGTACCATAACGTGCAGGAACCGTAATGATTCTGTCTCTGCTCTGACTCTTTGTGATAAATATGATAGAAAAAAATCAAATGTAAAACTAACATGACAGCTCACATATCTGACGGATTTCATAAACTCTATTCAGAACAAGACTTCCATATCTTTGACTGGCCATTGTTGTTTTTAGACATACCAGCGTGTAATTTTTTCCTTTTTTGCCTTTTACTTCTTTATGTCATCCGTGACCTACACATATTCATCATACATATTGGCCAAATCCTGTCACCCCTACCTTTGTGAGCTGCAGAGGAAGAAGACCAAGGCATAAAGGAACAAAAAGGACACTGTATAGAAACTCAAAGAATTTTTAACAGCAGAGCATCTGAGAAGTTTGATTTTGCTCTAGAGTCACAGCCTGGTGCACTGCATGGGATGTTCAGCAGATGCTGAACCCACTACACTAAGGCAGTATCAGAAGTTAAAGCACTGCTATACATCCAGCCAGATAACTTTTTCTATACATCAATATCTTCTGTAAAGGGCCCTTTTCCTAAGCATCTGAATGACACGAAGACTTACATTAATGCAAAAAGCCCAGTAAAGGGCTGAGGTTCTGACCTAATGCTTCCTCCCACTCATTCAAAATAGTCCTTAAAGCAGCTTAACCCAGTCTCAAAATCAAAGTATGATGTTCTCTACTTCTGCTTCCTGGTGGATAATGTATAGACTGTAGCAAGTATATCTCACAGACTAGTAAGGTCTAACTAGCATAATGGTCCTCTGGTGCCACTAGCAGTCCACGTAATTTACAGTCACCCTCAGATTGCTCTAACTCATGGCAAGGGACAAAAGCTGGCTAATGATCAGTCAGTGCAAGGTGGCATCTTTGCTCACACCTCCCTCCCAATTAGCACTCCTTGCTCCTTGCCTGCAGCAGAAAATCTGGGCCTTTATATTATTTTCCCACAACAGCAGCCTCCATCATTAATTAGTGTATGGAAGCTCTGGAGATCCATTGGGAACGGAGAAAAAACATTCTCCTGTGACAGTGCTACTCATGCTAACAACTCCAATTCCCCTCAAGCTGTCAGTGACACATCCTTGAGGTCTGGTGACCCCGCACAAGACCTTCCTTTGGACTTAGGAAAGGAAACAATGAGATATACAACTCATGAAGCTTATGGCTTCCTGACTCATGATTGTATTATCTTTATCTGATGGGGTTCAAGCTAAGTCCAAAGCCTTTACTGTAACCGGGGCATTGGTAATGTCTCTATCCCATGCTTATTCTCTGTTGACTAATGCAGTTTATCTTACAGTGAAGAATCAGTTTTATACTGTTTTTCAGTAAGGACATGATTTGGGTGCCCCTTCTTTATTTTTCTACCTATTTTCATAAAATTAACAAGAATGCTGTATCTTTGGAACTTAGGATCACCATCAGCTGGCTTAAAATAAGAAGTTTTTAGGCAGACATACAGAAACCATCTTGAGGGGAAAAAGAATCTAAATAAAAAGTAAATTTGAAAAAGGTCTGTTCCTGTGCTTTGATTCCAGAAGAAATCTGACTAAATTAGAGTTTTCTCAAGAAAGCTGGAAGCTATAATTATCTTTTAAATATTTTGAAAAACCATGGATAAGATCTGGAGGTATCAGGTGAAATTTTCTGTCATTCTTTCATCAGTAATAATGTCACGTTTACTTTTTGTATGATATCAGGTGCAAGAAGAAAGTATACATGTGACATATGTGATATCAGTCAACAACACCATTAAAATATACATTAAGAAACATGCAAGCAGCTTTCCACTAACAATTAGTTTTCCAATTTTATATAGCTTTTGTGCAGCTGAGGATATTAGTCCAGATTCACAAGCAGTTTTGCCCAGCAAAGAACAGCTAAAGAATACATGATTTCTTTTTTTTTTTTTTTTTTTTTTCTGTAGTTTTATTACACAAGGAAAAGGTCCTGGTGAACTCAGCATCTGCCCAGTTCAGATCATGGCTGTACTACGAGACGATATACCTTGTACTGATTCGGCTCCCAAAGTCCTAGTTTGACATCCACTTGGTTCAGCTTAAATCTGTAAATGGTCCAAGGTCAGACCTTTGGCTGTTGTAAGGTAGAGATCAGCAATCTGAAGGGGATATCCCCAGGATATTAAATCTATTGACCTATTGACCCAAAAAACTCTGATAGTTGAAAAGAGCTGTCAGTCACTAACACTGAAGTCTCTGCTAAGCAGGATATGAAGTAAAACAAGCACGTTTTGGGATTATTCCCTAACAGTGTCCCAGTTCAGATTTTTTATTGACCTAGGGCATAAGTCAACTCCTATGATAAGGGTCTGCCAATAGAAGGCAGAGTCGTCAGTACAGATCACAAGGGAAAATTAAGCTTAAACATCAAATTCATTCTTTAAAAGTTAAATAATGTTTCTGGCATCTATAAGTTCAAAGTAAAATCCTGGTTTTTTCTATTCACATTCTTTTGCATCCTCATCCCAATAATGATGAAGAGCACATACCTAATGTGCCTGGTCTGGTATTATCACATATAGAACATGTCACCTTCAATCCCATTCTGTCTGTAATTTAAGCATATATGCTATTGGGCAGAAGAACACTTATATTGCACCCCCCACCTTCTTTCCAGGATTGAAAGGATTGAAATAGAAAGTTCTGTATCTTGCTGAAACACCCATATGGAGGGCTGCAGATGTGAGAAGGATGGAGAGTGGATAAGGACCAGGACAAAAGAAAATGTAAAGGAGGCAAAATATTTCAGCTGCCTTTTAAAATATCAGCTGCCTTTTAAAACATATAAAGTTAACTCAGATCAAATTGGTTCCAGAACAGTATGCATTCTATTCCAGCAATATCTATTGCCATATGGGACTTTTAAATACTGGGTTTGGAAAGGAAAGAAAAGAACACAAGGTAGCCTAGTTAAAAACGCACCAGAAGTATGAAGACAGCAGCCCAGTCTGTTACTTGATATTCAAACCTTCTTAGAACTTTACTGGGATTTTTCTTCTTCTTTCTTCTGGGGAATTCTACATTGCTATATGATCAAATGCTTGACAGCCGTTTTCAAGTAATTTTGCATGATTTCCATACTGAAGAAGTATTAAACATAAGATTCCAAGAAACTAGTCAGACTCTTTACATTTTGCTGTTTTCTCCAGCATAAACACCCTAACCAGTGCCCCTAAGTATAGTACAATATCATACTATTTTCCATATTTTCTTTTCCTCATAGAAAATTCAAAGCTTTTATATATTTTCATATTTGCTATACATTTGGATCAAATATCTCTTGAATATGTAGAAGGGAACAATCAAATGTAAGAACAACAATATTTTTGAGTGTGTTTGACTATGAGTACATCTACCTATCCTGTGATGCATTTAAATTCTCTTCACAACCAGCTTAGAATGAATAAGTTTTTCGGCATTATGTATGGAGTTAATAAATACACAAATCAAGTAAAAGGGTGTTAAAAATAAACTACAACTTTGAGATAATAAAATAAATTTTAAAAGGAGGAAGCTATATAGTATAACTGCAAATGAGTCATCTTAATGGCATAACAAGAAGAAAAACATACATGACTTTGGCATTACAGTCAGCATCACAATTGTTCTGGTAAGAGAGGAAGGGGAGAGAAAGAAAGAGTCTGACTTTAGATGCCTAAGTGTTGCTTAATAGCAGAGAAGCAAGAATTCTACTTCATAGTTACCCTTTTTTGTAATGTTTTGGGGCTATTTGGGTGAAAAATGTAAATATTAATAATTGTCTAGTAAACTACTAAACTAAATTTTTGTTTCACTTATATCCCAGAGTGAGGCACTCATATGGAAACAATTGTACTTTTTTCATTAATTTTGTAGAATCACAGAATTCTTTACGTTAGAAAAGACCTCCAAGATCATCAAGTCCAACCGTTAACCTAGCACTGCCAGGTCTGCCACTAAACCATGTCCCCAAGCACCACATCTGCATATATTTTAAATACCTCCAAGGATGGTGACTCAATTACTTTTGTAGGTGGCCTGTTCCAATGCACTCTTCACTTTCAGTGAAGAATTTTTTCCTAATATCCAAGCTAAACCTCCCCTGGTGCAACTTGAGGACATTCCCTTTTGTCTTATCACTTGTCTGGGAGAAGAGACTGACCCCCACCCACGAGCAATAAGGCCTCCCCTGAGCCTCTTTTTCTCCAGGCTAAACAACCCCAGCTCCCTCAGCTGCTCCTCATAAGACTTGTTCTCTAGACCCTTCACAAGCTTCACAGCCCTTCTTTGGACACACTCCAGCACCAAAATGTCCTTCTTGTAGTAAGGGGCCCAAAACTGAACACAGTATTCATGGTGAAGCCTTACCAGAGCAGAGTACAGGGAAACAATAACTTCCATAGTCCTGCTGGCCACAGCGTTTCTGATAATTTGAAACTATTCTGCAGTGACTAACATGTGAACATGTCTGCCAAAGTACTCAAGATTGTTTTTGCACTTGTGTGTGTATTTAAGATCATTAAGCAATGCTGTGAATAACTGCTAACATTTTGAAACATCTTTATCATTCTTTAAATCCAATGTAAAATGTTTCTAAAGTATAAACATGCCTCCTATAAAGAAAAGAAAATCTATTTGCCTTTTTATTTCAGAGGATGCATTATCATCTCAGGAACTTGTTTAAAGGTGACCTACAAATAATTTATCAGCAGTTAGTTTTATATAGCTCATGCTTCATGATGAATGAATCAAGAGTGCCAAAGGTTTATTTTATACTTGTTACTTGTGTAAGGTACTTTTTTTTTCTTTAGGATATTTTTAAATGTCAGTTTTCATTTTCCTGTATTTTAATCACTGAACTGATTAGCGATTTAAAAAATCCATATCAGCACGGTTGAAAAAGATGGAGAAAAAAGAAATATTTTATACTTACTTACCCTCTCTAAAAGGTTGTTCTGCGTTACAGCTACAACAGTGTTAACAAAAGAAGAATACAAAAAGTATCAGGGATTATCACTTAAACTCCTTTTCTTTTCTTGATTCATTCCTCCCTTTATCTTTTTTGACTCTTATGATGTCATATGTTCACCAGCTCTTCAGACATAGATCTTTGTAAATGGACTTGGACATATAACAGGAAAAAGAAGGGTGGTGATATAATACAACTGTCAAGCGTTTTTACATTTAATAAAGTGCTAAAAATTTAACCCAAGCTATATGCACTTTTTCCTTGATTATGCTTAACTCATTCTTACTGTAAAAACAAACAAAAACACCTTACTGCCTAACATATAGATATAAAATCTCAAGTTGTTCAGTTTTAAAGATTATTATAGCCAATAGCCTTTCTTTCTACTTCGTAATGGACTGAAGAACTGATTTGCAATAGCAAAAGACAGGAGAATTGATATCCAATTCTGTTTAACAGAGCACATTATGCATGATGTATAAGGGACTCACCTTGCTCATCATCAACACCTGAAACAGGTATGGAGGCAGCCAGTTTCCCTTAGCAAGGAAGAATCATCTTGTCTTAATTTATAAGGTCCTCAATCGTCCATCTTGGAAGCAACAGCATAGCATGTTTGGCATAGACCCTAGTTCAAGGACTGCAATGAGGATGCCCTACTCATTTAACCAAGAGTGCCTGCCTTCCTCATCTCTGCAGGCAGCAGCCTGAGATTTTCTGGCCTGAACACCTAATCGCCATAGTCAGTACTTAAGGTGATGTCCCTATGAAGTAAAAGACAACCATGATGAGATAGCTTTTTAAAAAGAGAGGTGATGTAAATAATATGAAGAGGCATCCAGAAGCATTGAGAAATGCAGGAGACAGCTCAATCCCAAGGAAGGACTAGTGACACTAGTCCTGTCTTCACTGTCACAGAAAACCTTTGTTGCAAGTAATATAAAATTGTGAAGTTCATCAATTTCACAAAGCTCTGCAAATGAAAGTCCACAGCTGTGAATAATACTGCTGTTTTGGATGGAGTTGCACTGGTAGAGCTGTGTGAAGCTGTTTTGTGTAAACTCATGACCATAATATTCTAGCTCCTAGCTGGTGCAACCTGATGTGTAAATGCTGACATATCCCTTTTTCTTACCTGTCTTAGTGTTTTGAACAAATCAGGATAGAATTCTATGTTTATTGCCTGTTTTTATTTCTTTACCCCCAGGTGCTCAACCTCCTGAAAACCTCTGTAGCTGAAGCCATATCACTAGCAATAGCTTAAAAATGAACTAGCCACTCCTTTTTCCAAGCCACTAATCTCTTTGGAGAAAGAAATGTTTGATATGAATTTTCTTGATTATTCTAATTATATTTAATGTTGGGACAGAGGGAGAGAGGGAAGAAGCTCAGTCCTCTGACTGTCTCTCATTTATGCTTCATTCTGAGTGTCAGATGTTCGTCAGGATATGTCACAGACTTCAGTGCAAAACCTATGGATTTACTTCATTATGAAAAGGAACCAAGTGCCTCCAGTCATGAAGATGCATTTCTAATGGCAACCTTTCCAGGATCTAAGACCTTAGGCTTGCATTAAGAAAAGTTTACTCCACAGAGGGTAACAGTCAAAAGGACAGCAATGAATTTCTCTTTTCTGTCAGCTACTGATCTTCATCTCTCATGCATCCTCCTGAAGTGGGATGTAGATGCAGCACTGACTCGTTTACTCTGAGCTATCCTCTGCTCCTTCTCCACCCTACTAAGCTGTTTGTGGTTGCTCACTGGAGCCATCTTGAGTGTATTTGCCACCAGCTGCTTCCCACAACCTCGTTGCTCCCCTACCCACCTCCAGAGTGTTGCACCACACTGCAGGAGCCCACAGTGCCATTTGCCAACACCATCTGCTGGACCTCCTGAGCCAAGATTACCTCCTCCTAAACCCACACCCTTTCTATCAGGGTTTCAAAGCCTGCAAACAAGGGGTCACAATCTGAAAAGAAAGGCTCAAAAAATCTGAAACTGCTGTTCTTACTCCCAGCATCTTTTCTTTCTCTTTCCAGCACACAAACATCCTGTTCATCTTGCAGTAATTGTTCTGGTGGAAAAAGAAAATTTCATTACAACTTTTGGCTGCTGGTTTAAGCACATGAGTGGCCCCAGCAAATCTGTGAGGTGATAGTCTTAATTATACCTTCTGTATCTCCAGACTGTCCCAATCCAAACAACTGAAACTGAAGACCCAGATGGTGGGTATACATACTGAATCCCTGTCTCTCTATAGTGAAGACTTTTAGTAATAGAATTAAGAGATTGTTTTATTTGCTTGACCACACTGCTTATTCCCGTATCTCATGCTTGTGATACAGTGCTTGTCCCTACACATCCTTAACCTGCAGGAATCTCTTGCTTATATATTTCTCCCTTTCATCTCTAAAGCATCTGCATTGGATTGACACACCACAGTGGTTCTGAAGAGCTTTAATCTTCCTCTAATCTGTAAGGTACTCTGATGCTTTTCTTGCTGTTTCCTCTTTGTTGAGAAAAACCTGTGCTTTCAGCCCCCAGGTCTCATCCCATGTTACAGCAGAAAGGTTCCTCTGGGTTCCCTGTACATTTTTCAAGGACCATGGTCCTTCTACAGCTGCACTGAGTATGAGGACATGTTATTGACTCAGCTTGAGGAGAAAACCTATGAAATCTAGGCTCTACACGGAAAATAAGCCTCAGGTTATTATGCTGTCATGAAACCATAGGGTCTTTCTTTCATCTTCCATTCAAACACATTTAAAAATGCAAAGAGCGATTTTTTCCTTTGCAATTCATACTTTTCCAATGGTTTTGGTCAGCTGTTGGAAAAAAAAAAAAAAAAAAAAAAAAAAAAAAAAAAAAAAAAAGACAGACCAGAATCCCCAAGTTCTACTCTGCTTTTAACTCTCAGACAGATTTTCTTAGTTCCCTTCTTCACAGTGTTCCTCAGTTTACCAATTTGCAAAGTTGCTACAATAACAGTAACATTTCCACAGGAAAGCAGAGAGGAACAGCAAATGTTCGCAGAAAGACTTTGACAATGGAAAAAAATAAAATATTAGATTACATTCTTAAAAATTAAAAACGTGAAAGATTATTTGCATATCTACACATCAACTTAAGCCTTGAATCTGCTTGTAAATTAACCACTCCTACGTGAACCCCGCACTCTGTTTATAAGACACATTGTTTCCTTTATAAAGCCTACAGAAGCCAGACTTTGATTTGAATACAATAAAATTGCAGAAACAGCAGAAGCTGGCCATGTAACTCCTATTTTAATGAATACCTAAAGTAACAGTCCTCTAAGCCATTGTGTCATCTTTCAACTCATGTCCCTCCCTCCCCCTTTCTGCACCAAACTCGAGGAAAAGAAAAACTGATTGGCAGGTACTGTAGCTGGCGTGAATAACCACGACTATATATCTTGTCAAAAATCAGCATGTACTTTAAAAAAGAAGAAAGTAAAATATGAAGATAAGAGGAATAATCTGAGGCTCTCCCATATTCTCATTCAAATTTTTCTATTTAGATTTCACTATATTTCCTTTTTTAACCTTCTCCTGCAGGTCTTTATATATAGGACAAAAAAATCCACTTCTGTCATTTAAAGCATGATGAAAGTACCAAAGAAAAATCTATTTTCAGCTGTTTCTCGTTAGAGCACTTTTTTGCCACTGTGATGAAAGTCGATGCAAAGAAAGAAAGACGAGTCACTGATGAAGATGAAGAAGCATTTCTGATCAGCCATCTGTTCAAGCAATTAAACCCTTCGCAAATAAAGTTGTGTATACATATATAGCGAGCCCATAAAGATATACATATCTATGTGTACGCTGGCATGCAAAGACATACATATAAATACCATGTAAAGTCTGCTTTGCATATACTAAACTCTGCTTAAACTCAGCTTACATGCTGAGCATGGCTAATTAAAGGCAGACATAGAGAAACACTGCAAATGTAAAATAGAATTTGGCCCCAATGGAGAACAAAGCCTTCTCTATTAACATCCTTTTCTCTTAATGGTCCTTATGTAGTAAAAATAAAGTCCAAACACTATAATTTCACTCCCAGAAAAGTTACAAATACTGTAGGTATCTTTAGAAACAGCTGCAAAAGTGGATTCACTTCTGACAAGATTGGTGTTAATTACCAGTAAGGACTTCAGTATAATACTATTTAAATCATTTTAAATTATCCCTCTCAAAAATTAATTTTTCATCAAAGATTACACAAAAAAATCATGATATCATCTCTGCAGCTGCGATTTAGTAATAATTTCATCTATTATTACCAATGTCAGTTAGATAAAAGAAAAATGGCATCCTACTGTGCTGATTCCAGCATAGGCCATATATAGAAATTTTTAACTATCACTTATAATCGCCTTGATGAGCTTAAACCTCCTCTCAATTAACACCCTAAATGACACTGAGACATCTTAATGGAGGATGTAAGTAAAGGAAAAAGACTTTAATCAAAGAATAAAAAGAGAAGTGCCAAGCAAAAGGAGGAAGTCTGGCGCACCTCTCAGTGTCCAATCACACTGAGGTCCTTTATCTTGTCTTGAACTTCTTGTCATCTTAATATTGTGACTGTAACTTCACAGCAGCCATAAAGGGAAAGAAAAAAAAAAAAAAAAAAGTGCATATTCTTATCTGTAGTTTGCATCCATGTCTGAGAAAGACACTGGTTGTATACACTGAGCAGGCAAACACAGACTAAATGAAACTGAAGAGACTGAGAAAAATAAAATGATTATAAGTTAAAATGAGCCTTACTCCATTTTGGTTTCTCTTTCAATAGTGGTTCAGGGCAGATCTTAAAGATGTAATGATTCCCATACTATTCAATAAAACTTGAAACAGCATGTTCTGATCCAAACATCCTGACCTGAACAAAGTTCTGCTTTTACAGCCAAGCAGTAATTATACTTTTAAAGCTCGCAGTTGCCAGACAGCCATGTAGATATTTGTTTAAATGGCACCTACAGTCAATATTATCAAGGGCATTCTTGTCTCTTTAAAATACCTCTAAGCATCCCAATACAAGCATTTAAATGTATATGTATGCCACGTGGTTACAGCAGTAGTCTTCAAATTTCAGGAGGATTCAGACGTAAGCCTGTGTCTAGTGGTTCCCAAACCTGTGAAGCCAACTTTCTAGCCATCAAAGTAACCACACAAATGTAAGGAGCTGATAATCCTCAGCTACCTTCTGCAGGCTTCTTGCTATAGCCTTGTGCAAAACCACTGGGTGATGACTGCAGCCTGAGAGCTGCTGATTTTGGACTGCATGTAGTCAAAGGGAAGGGTAGCAGGTAGTTTTGCCCTTATGTATGTCTTGGTGACAATCTGCCAGCTCTGACAGAGAAATAGGGTATTGAGAAGTGTGGTCACAAACACCTCTGAGAGACTTCAGGAGGTGCTGTAAGTGCCCAGGAACCATACATCTCTGCTTTAGTTGCTAACATCACTGTTAGGTTTTGATGTATCTAGACTACCACAAGTAGAAGTTCCTGTTCACTGTAGCTGTTCCCATGTCTGTAATTCAAAATATATATATATTGTTTCATGGCCTGATATTTTTTCAGTAAATTCACTCATAATGAGAAGCAAATTAATATCTCTGGGTGCATTAATGGTAAAAAAATCTAATTAAAATCAGCAATAGTAATTCATTTCTTTCAAGTGTTTGTTTGCCCGTTAGAGCTTCACAAACTGTTAGCTACAAATAATACTAGTTAAGGATTCAGCTCATTTTGATTAGGAAATCATTTGCAAATGGATTTTGCTTTTATTTGTCATAGGTATTTGTTGAATAGTTCACCCAACCATTTCAGCTTGTCGGTTGTTTGCTTCAGCTTTTCACTAGGCACTCCTATCCCGGTGCTAAGCACACAGTATTTATGACACACAAAGTACTGTTAAAAGAGCCCCTAAGGTAAAGGTAAGAAATACTCCAACCTCTGCTCCATGACAGGCTCAGTATCCAGTAAATTTAGTCACTGCTCTTACAGAGAAATTGATCAAACCCAGGGAATTATTTCTCCTCCTGTGCCGAATGATTTTAGACACATGAATATTACATAGCAACTAATAATAAGCAATGGACTGTGTATTTTTAGGGAGAAATTTGCAGATGTGCAGTGATTCGTATTAATATCTGTGCAACTTTCAGCATTCACAAATATTACCCTGCCGTGTGGGCAGCTGTCTGAGTATTTCCAACTAAAGAGCTTCTCGTGATTCACAAAAAAAGCAACCTTCCACCATTCACTCTCCAAATTGGTTTCTGCTCAAGCTCCCCACATTCTTGCTGCCCTCCCAGAAAAAAAAAAATGTCCTCCCCCTCCAGCCCCCAATTTGGTCTGGTCTTCTTCTAGCCAAACACATTTCTTTCTCCAATTAAAATTAAAGAAGGGTTGATTTTGCATACATAACACACAAGGTAGTAACAAAGTAATGCATGCAATTAAAAAAAAAAAAAAAAAAAAAAAACACCATTAAGTGTTCACTGATCTGAAGGTTGACAGTTTACAGAGAAAAAAAAAAAAAAAAAAAAAAAAGAGAGAGAGAGAGAGAGAAACTAATAACCATAACTTTACAGAATGAAAACATCTTGCATGGAAAAGAAGCGTCACTTTCTATAACTGCAGCTCTGACAGAAACTGCTGTATGGTCCACTGCTAAATGCTAAGCACACCATCTTAAAGACTACACGCCCTTTTCTGTGTGATCAAGGAAACACTTATTTTCTTATCCAGCAGAAAAACTCTAAGTACACTGCTTTTAACTTGGTCTCCATTTCTATGTTTTACTAGTATGATAATCATTTCTGTTGATTACAAGTCTGAAAAAAATGCCTTTTCTGATCAAAATGGCTGTGGCAACAAGGAGCCTAAGGCAGACCTGGTAATGCTGATATTAAAAGGAAGTCCTATTCCTGGAATTGGGTTTGAGCTTCCTCGGCAAGTGACTCTCATAAACAGCATCTCTTCAGAGGGATGGGAGTGTGCCAGTCAAGACACATCAAAGAAATACTTTCAAGTGCAGACAAGCCTAGGAGCACTGATACTCAGAATCAGCTAACCAAATCCACAGTTTGGTGTCGACGGACATTCTTGCACTGGTTTATCACTTTGTGGCCCACACTTAAGCCCATGTTAGGAAGCTTTGTAAGACAGTTAATTCTGTCTAATGCTGACATTCATATCCCTTGCTCCCAGCTCTACACTGTTACACCCTGCTTTTCATGGACACTGGTGCTCATCTGATCTCTGTGCTAACCAATTTAGTTCACCAACTGGGCAGAAAATGATGCTTTGTTATTTGCTGCATTTGTTTTCTGCCTCTGTGGTGAGCTGAAGTGCATTACTAGGGCATCAAACAAGCTCCACAACCACCATGAGAAGGAGGGAGGAAGGAAGATTGTTTCCTCATGGTATCAACAGGATTTTAGGATGGATCAGTCCACTGGGGACACCATTCCCCTTAGCAGTGCTATATCACTGCATCTAGAGCTACCATTTTGTCCATGTCAGAGATACGGTTCTTACCAAATACAGGGACATCTGGTAAGAATAAAAGACAAGACTTACACAAAAACAACCTTTTTTTTTTTTTTCAGGGTGGGAATGAATTACACAGAGAAATACACCAGCCTGGCAGTTGAGATTTGTTGGCATTGCTATGTTGGTTAAGTTTATGAGGAAGGAAAAAAAAAAAAAAAAAAAAGACAAAGAAACAGCAAACCACACTTTCCTCTCCCAACTAGCACTGCTATGGCTGCAACTACCCTGACGTATATGCCATTTTATCTACAAAAGAGGACTTTTGCCCTGTACTTATCTTGTTCAGGAAGTTGTATCAGTTTATCAGCTTTTTGTGCCAGTGTAAACTTAGCTTCCAATGGAGGTGTCTGACAGTCTAGCTATATCACAAGCCCTTTCTAGCTAGGATATGGTCATAACAGAAACCTTTAGGCTTTTGATTACGAAGAAAGCCTATATTTCAGTGGATGCCCTGCCATGAAGCTGCACAGCTGCTATGAGGGTACTATTTTTGCTTCTTCATTCACCACCTTTACAAACAAAAAAGAAATTCTGTGTGTGATGTGAATAACAATAAAAAAAATCTATTCAAAATGACTATGCTGCATTTGTGTCCTTTTATTTCTTTGCCAGCAATAAAGGAGTTCACTCTAAAATCCCCAGCGCTCTGCAATTGCTTGAGAGCCGGGACAGCTCTCAAGCCAGGTCTAAATTATAAAGTGTTGTTGACAAAGCTGTTTCAGTCACAAGCATGAAAAAATCACACCCTTAATTGATACAGATAAGCCAGCAACACCCTCTGTATAGATGCAAGAATCCCTTTGCTGGCATGGCTTATGTCACTCAAAAAGGTAGTTGAAGAAAAAAAGACTCCAATATATGTTTTTCTCCTGGTAGAGCTCAGCCAACAAAGCCTGTGTATCATGGACCAATGATTCCCATTTTTTCTGCAGTCAAGACTTGCTTGGGAAAATTAACACCTCCCTGCATCCAGACCCCTTCTCCCAAACTGGGCTTTTAGCTCCCCATTGTCTCCTTTTTGCTGCTTCCCTTCTCTTTAGCATTTGTTCAACAGCTGCCTTGTTGTCCTCCAGCTTCCTAGGTCCTCTGCTGCTCATGGGGCCACTTCTGTATAGACACTGTCAGCACATGTCTCCTAGCATTTCTGGTTGTAGATGAACTCACTGGTTGGGAAATCTCCATCCAAATTTACACAGCCTGTCAGAATGAAAGTGAGGAAATGCTTTCCATATGACCATTTGGATTTGTCACTCTCAACACTAACACTCATCAAATCTCAGAATTGCTGAGGTTGGCAAAGACCTCTAGACATCATCTAGTCTGACCCCATGGTCAAAATAGCACCATCTAGAAGAGATTACACAGGGCTCTGTCCAGTTGGGTTTGGAATATCTCCAAGGACAGGCACTATGGAGAACTCCATATTGTAACCAGTAGTGACATGGTATCATTTAAATCATTCCCCTGTGGAAAAAAAAAAAAAAAAAAAAAAAAAAAAAAAAAAAACTTAAAGACTGCACAGACTCCAGTACATTTTTCTCATTTGGTTCCATTACCCAGTAACAGATACAGAAATAATTAGAGATGGAGAATACATATGGGGAAAAACAGAAACTGGAGGTGCTATTCTGATAAGAGAAGAGACATTTAAAAAAACAGGCAGGGTTGGAAGGGTTAAAGCTGATTAGTTTTCTGCAATTCTTCTGTCTTTCTGCAGAATTCTAAACAATCAGAAGGCTGCACCCTCCCTTTCCTTGTATTGAGGTTGCTACTTGACCCCTAGAAGTTTGAATCTTACTGATACTTTCAGGAATGATAACAGATCTAAGGACTGATTCTTATTTTGCATATGAGATTTACAGTCATGTATTTCTACTAAGTAGACTGAGGTTATTCTTATTTTATATATACACATCCTTAAATGCCACCAAATTAGATTCAAAAATAAACCATTTCCTTAGCAGTACAAGTAAAACAGCATGAAATATACAAAGTTCTCTCCAGATTGTAGACATAGCCTTATGGATATATGCTTATCCCCTCCTCTCTCTTTTTTTTTTAACTTATTTCTCAGTGGGATAGCTTGCCAGACCCACCCCAAGCCACTTTAGGTTCATTTAACTGAAGATTTAATCTTGCAGAATTGAATCCTCCTACACTATATCTTATGCTTGGATGGATCTATGGCTAACTGGACAGGTGCAAGGATGAATGATAATACATCACTATATTAGCAAATACTGCCTTAATATTTAACTTTCTGAAGGAAACTCTGGCCTATAATGATGCTTCATTTACTTTGGAGTTAAATACAATAACTCTACTGATGCCCATGAAGTTACATTAGCTTTTTGAAAAAGGTAAATTTAAGGAGAATTAAGCTTTCCAAAGCTAAGCATAAGGGAATGATATTGAGTTTTGTTTACAATACAGTGTTTTTGATCTTAAAAGTAGAAAGGTGGGAAACATCATCATAATATTTATATGAGAAATTGATTAAACAACTATTACCCATCATCTAACTTCAGAAGATTATTTAAAAAAAAAAAAAAAAAAAAAAAAACTTTTTCTTCAAAATTAATTTAACTATGTGAAATAATTCTTCTGTCTCTGTCTCTCTTATTCACATCACAATATTGTAGCAACACAGTAATAACACATATTTTTTTTAATATGTTAGTGACTTTCTTCCTAAAAGAGCACAAAGTTCTGTCTAGATGATGAAAGTTCTTTAGCTACTTCTAAAAATCAGCTCCATCAGAGGTGAAACAGAGCAAGCACTTAACACATAAAAAAGGATGAGTGTAAGTGAAGAAAAAGATTGTACCCAATTGAAATCTCAAGGAATAGAAGTAGGGAGAATGTAATCACCCAGTCAGAAGTTGATTAAGATACCACTCTTTCAGCTGTGAGACCTTTAGTTTCTCTAAGTGGCTAGGACAAGTTAACATTTCATTCAAAAGGTGCGATCTCACAAACAGCATACTCTTCCCAACAAAGCAGGAACAGTCATGGAGAGGAAACAGTATTGTTGGCTGAAATCTTAACACTGAACAAGTTCAAACCCAGGATTCTCCTTTTCTCTTGCCCCTGAAGCTCCTTCTTTCTTTCAAACATTACATTTAGTAAGAAATCCTATAAGCTAAGAAAAGAGAGCATTTGGTACAGAAGAACTAACCCTATGCCTGCAAGATTCCTGAAAACAGCATGAGTTCCCTATGCAGGCTGCATCAGAAATTATTAAGTGGAAACAGTATTGTTATGCTTACAATATTTTTCTCTGTCCATCAATTACTCACATTCCGATAAAGTTTTGTGTTTGTTTTTTTTTTTCTTGCTTTGTTTTTCTCATTAAAATTCTCAGTAGCAATTGAAAACTGCAAAATTCAGCTGAAGCAAATAGCAAAACAAACTGGAATTGACTTTGGGCAGTTTCTGGAACCCGAGTTTCAGCTTCAGCTGTGTTCTCAGGGGCATGATATAGCAATCCCAAAGATTCTTTAATTCATGCCACAAGTATTTGGTCTTCAAGACTAAAAATGCATTGTGGTCTGCACCTCCACCAGAAAAAAAAAATGGTGAGACAAAAAAGAAAAAAAAAAAAAAACAGCATTGTTTCAGCTATAGTGTCTCAGCAGCAGAATTTCTAAAACATCACCAAAGCCTGCCCTGTGGGGAGAGAATGCAAAACCAGCCTTAGGGCAGTTGCTTTCCCAGGAGCAACACAGGACTGCCACAGAGGTCATAATCCAGAGCATGTTCATGTGTCTTCCATGTCCTCTTAATGTTTCTTGTGAAAGATGGACACTCATATAGCAAAAAGTTATGCCAGCAGCAGATCAATGCAACTGTGCCTCCTTCTAATAATTTTAATGCTGGATCATGATTGAGTAAGACATTAGGTGGACTGCAAAGTGTAGCATAACACTGCCCTACTGTTAAGCTTTAATTAGTTAAGGCAGCATAGAGCCTCCCTGGAACAAGATGCTCATATTTCTTAGAAATGCAGACAGTCTTTTATAGAAATATGAATTAAGAATAAGGACTTTTTTTTTTTTTTTTTTTTTTTTTTTTTTTTTTTTTTTTTTTTAATATATGCAAGGTAAAGGCAGGGAAGGGAATTAGGGAATGAAACCCTCACAGGACAGATCATGAGTCTTCTCTTCAGGATAGTATTTGAAATAGAAGTACCCCCTGAAGAAAAGCAGTAAGTAACAGTACAGATACAATAGTATTAGTACTGGGAAGTGCCATACCCTATTTGATACAAGTGCAGCTGAGTGTCACAGGAAGGAGGAAATGGACTAACATTACTTGTGATTTATTATTTCCTTGCTCTGTTGCTGATGCTCTGTGAGATATTTAGTGATGCACTTCACTCCCTACCAAAACTGGAAATAAAATATATGTGCCAAAAGGCGTTCTGATCTGTGGATTAAAAAACTTTAATCCACAATGCTAGGGCCTCATAACGAAATGTGACCTTACATCCCTGTGTATAAATAAACTTTGATTGTAACCCTATTTGGGACTCAGTCATTTATAACAGACGTAAAATAAATTAAAACTCAGGGCTGAACACAGAAACACCAAAATACAAAATAAAAAAAAAAAAAATGGCTTGACTAATTATGGGAATGTCTCCTCCAGCAAACTGGCAGTAGTGACATGGCCCTGCCTAAAACAACACGGAGCAATGCATTAAAAAGGCTGGCCAGTAATGTTATGCCATGAAATGGTAATGTGTTTTTGCAGCAAAATGTTGTATTAAGTTTCTGTATTGGAATTTGAGGTCTGTGGATATGGAGAATGGAACAATTTCAAATGAACAGCAGAGTTTGTCCTAAGTGTAGTCACTTCAGTACAAAAATGAATGGGCTTGCAGGCATGTGGTGGAGAATAGTTAAAAATGACTGGAGTACTCTTCAGATTATTGAAGCAATCTAGGAAATCTAAATTGGTCTTCAGTGCCCGTGCCCAGAGCACCCTATTCACTTCCAAAATGAAGTGCTCTTAAATAAATAAATAAATAAATAAATAAAAAGTGAAGCATTGCATTTGGAAAGAATCAGAGGTCTGGGCATGCACTGTGCAGAACAATTTAAAATTACTGGAGCACTTCAGCTTTTTTTTTTTTTTTAGCATGCACTTCTTTTTGGAAATGAATCAAAAAGCATTCTATCATAGTAGGCAAACTCATGAATGATTTAAAAATTGAAACCTATGCAAAACAAAAGGGGTGGGTGTGGGGGGGGAGGAGGATAATTAAAATAATAGCACTACCTCCTCACCCCCTAGCTCTGAAAGCCACCAAAAGTAAAAGGGAGATGGAAAAGAAGGTTGGAAAGAGAAGAAGAAGAAAAAAAAAAAAGCTTCAAGGAATTGTAGGGACATCTCTGACCTGGTCTGTATGCTATGCAGAGATCCACAAATCAATACACTGCTGGAGCGACAGGATGGTTTTGGGAATAGACTATGGTGACCCTGTCTCCTCACCTTTGGCTATATAAACTTCCTTCACATCACAGAAAATGCCTCTTCTCCTTCCTGGTTGCATCTGAGTATCTGTTCCCTTAAGAGCTGCACTTGCCCGCAACTGCTTAACAACATTTTTATATAGATTTTTCTTCCTTTGGTGCAAGACATCTTGCATGGGCTGGTTCTAAAGATTTAGTTGTGATTTAGTCAGGGTTAAAGCTCCAGATCTTCAGTGTGTAGGACTATGGGGGATTTCAGCTTTCATTTAACATGAGAGTTTATTTTCTAGTCCCTGCAGCTGATGAGAAAAACTTGGAAACATATCCCCAGGAAGCTAGACTTGAAATTCTAGCAGGCAAATAAGAAGATCTTCCCCTTCCCACTCCTCTCCACACAACCCAAATTATTTTTAAAGCTCAGAATTCCAAAACCAATTTCACAACTTTGCAATATGCGGGTCTGGCAGTTCCCTTCTGCTTTGCCTCCCTCCCAGTATGCAATGCTTCCTCGTGAGCTAAAATGAAAGGAAGAACATGGCGAGGAGAGGAGCCTGCCAGGATCTCGGTCCCCTCACACCTAGGCCACCAAGGGCAGACACGCAGGTCGGTGGCCCATGGCCACAGCAGAAAGAGTCTGGGGAGGGTTCATGTCTGTGGGACTGAGGAACATTGCAGGCCTCACTGAGGAAAGGAGGAGAGTTGGCCTTGCTGCCAGCAAAATTTGGGCTCTCTTCCAGCACTCAGAAACATACACACTTTTATGTATTTGCCACATGGTTCTGCTGTGCGGCAGCACATGTGTTGTGGCTGCACAATGCAGAGTGAAAAGAGCACACGGCAGGAGAAGTGCTGCTGTGGGGAAGTGGCACAGGCCATGGTACCTGGGGTCAGGGTGGCAGCTAGAGATGCTCCACTTCTGCCTGGCAGAGGTGAAGTTTGCACTCAGTTGCCTTTTTGCAAGGGTAAAAGCCTCATTACCAGGTGCTTGGGAAGCTCTGGTCTGCATTTCCTCACCCTAATTTCATTATTGTTGGCCTGTGGCCTGGTGTTGTTCTTTGCAGAACGAAAGTATTAATGGAGACCAGGTCCCACTGAAGTAGGCAACAAAAGCATAGGAGATGACTGTAAAGAGCTTACATTGACATCTAAGAAAATGGGCAAAAGGTAGAACAAATGAAACATTATTTCAGTTCCAGGTCCCCAAAGTCTCACATCAGTGTCTTAACTAAAAAAGACGTACCTTCTCCATTAGCCCACAGTGGAGCAACTGTTGAAAAATCAAACCATTCCACCACAGCTCCCCCAAAAACAATCCACAACATAATTTCCTACCTACACCTGTGCTTAGGAGAAAAAATCCTATTAAAAGGGACCTGTGTGACAAATGCGCCTCTGGTTCATGAATACCCTTGGAAAACAAGGAGGTCATTTAGGGAGAGTCAGCTACAAATGCAGAACAAGGATCTCCTTGCCTTGACCAGAGTTAATGTTTGCTCAGTGGAGGAGCAGGTGACACAAGGCAATCTGCATGCAGCCGAAGGCTGATGGAAAGCTTGTTTGTGCTCAGTACACTAAAGTTGTTCAGGAACAGTTACGTAAAGATTAGCCCTGTAATGCTGCCAAATGCTTCGTGTTATTATGTGCTGTGTTGGTGCCAGGCAGCCCCACATGTCAGAGCTGCCTCATAGGGCAGTTTTAACATGTACACCCACATTTTCAGAGTTTGGAGAAAAAAAAAAAAAAAAGGCCACAGAGGAACCAACTCTGACCTCGTTCGCATGGCTGCCACTACTGATTCCCGTCAGCTTGTACCTGCCTGAGTGCAACCAGCGTAGAGCTGGAAAGGCGCTTCCACCTCATTTTTGAGATGGCTGTCCTCGCCTCTCCTCCTCCTCCTGACCATCATGTTTCCTCAGAGAATCCCAGTAGTGTAGATCAAAAAATAAAAGTAGCAACACAACCGTGTGGGAGCATACAAATTTAATGTTGGCTAAATAGGAAGGCAGTCTAAACAACACAATGATTGGAGTTATGCAGGTCATAAGTCTAGGGAGTAAGGAGTTCATATACTTTCTTTTCTTTCTTCCCTTGCTCTGTTTTCTTCACAAAAGTTCATTAAACAATGATTCTTTTTCCTTTAAAAATTTATGAATGAATTATGTGTTCATGAAAATGAGAGAGTAAAAAGCATTGGCCTTAGTCAGACATAGTGCAGTCTGGCACGGCAGAGAGAGAAACTTGTAAATAACAGATATGGGTATTACCTGTGTGGGACGCACCTGTCCTGGCAGGGAGTGGATGTGGAGCCCAAGACTCTGAGGAAAAGGAAAAGGTTGCTTCATCCAGAAAACTGCTTTCATTTGCACTAAACAGGTCTCAGTTATGCGGAAGCAGCAGCTGAAAAAAAAAATAAAAAAAAATGTCTGCAGACATAAAAATGGACCTCTTTATCTAAACTTGTATCATAAGTGTCTCAATCCTTTTCTTAGGCCTGGACATAGCTGTATCATCGTTGCACTGTAAAAAAGGAGTAATAAATAATAAAAAGTAATGAGAAGTCTTATTTTATGCATAAGTTTCTACTACTTTACAAAATACAGTCTCCCTTTGTTTCCCAATCTCATTCTCTCTCCATCTCCATAGAATCATTCTTTTTTTTTTTCACTTTTAAACAGATTTTATACATGTATTTCTTTATTGAGTCCTTTTTTTTTTTTGATATTTTCTTTTCCATCTTCTTTATTCTCACTTAGCTTCGATTTTGTATCTGTTTTTCTAGTATTCTATTTCTTTTCATTACTTTGTATTTCTGTATCTCCTCCTCTCTGTTCTTTGCCTGTCTGCTTGCCCCTTCCCTACATCTCTTCTTCTTTATCTATTGCCTTCTCTCTTCATTCTCTGATGGTGATTCTATTCCTTCCTAGCTCTGTTTTCAAAACCCTCTTCTTACATCCTGTTCCTTGCTGTGATCATTTCACAAGTCCTGTTTCCTTTCTTGTCTCCTGTGTTTATTATTATTTATATAGCTTAGTGCCCAGAGTTATAATCTTGACTGTCTTCTCAACACCACCACCGTCACCCTTCTCAGGGATCTATGTTAACAGTCAAGGGCATTCTGTCTCAAAAATCTTCTCTTTTCCTTCTCCTTTTTTACTATCTGCAGATTGAGCCTGCCTGACAATGACAGTGAAAATATTAGGATTATCTTGTCCTTTCAGTATGTCAGGAGAATAGGTTCTGGCTGCAAGGACAGCTTGCTTTGGAGTCTGTGGAGAAGGGGCCACACTGCGACATGATCTCCAGGAAGAACACCAACTCATTTATTGCAGAGTATCTGCCAGTAGTCTCAAAGGACACAAATTCCTCAAACAGCTCTGCGTCTTCCAAAATCAGGTTGGCTAGTGACTGTGGAGAGGGAACTAGCAGACTTCGCTGACTGCGTGGCTGTCACAAGCAGAATTACTCTTTTCCAGGATTGCCCTCAAGATGAAGACTATAACGGGATCTGTTTGTGCATGTCTGTACATGCAAAAACACTCCACCACAAGAAGGATAAATAAAATAAAATAAAATAATAAAATAAAATAAAATAAAATAAAATAAAATAAAATAAAATAAAATAAAATAAAATAAAATAAAATAAAATAAAATAAAATAAAATAAAATAAATAAAATAATGGGAGACAAAATGACTCAGAGCACCCCATGGCTGAAGGATGGAACATGTTCCTGGCTATTTTAAAGGAATGAGTCTGATGATAATTAAGCTTAAAACAAACAAGCAAACACTGTGGAGCTTTCTGGGCTGCAGTGGGAGTATTTCAAGCAGCTTCTTAGGTGTGGTAAGGTATGGTTTTATGGTTTCAAGCCCTTGACTTGCTTCCACTTGCCTTGAGCTGACCGGGGTTTTCAGACAGCCAGCTTTGGCCTTAGGAAGCTGAATCTTTTTGTGGGTTTATGCCTATGAGAAGCTGATCCTCACAGCTTTACTGGATGGGAATGATATCCAAGACCTGCTTCTCTCTAGAAGGATAAAACTTAGTCGATGATTAGTTGTACTACATCCAAAGGAACCCCAGGTAATTGGAGAAGGTTAAAATTCCCTTACTCTGACAGTCAGCACTGTGTTGTAACTAAGAGAGGTCTTCAGTCCAGAAGTCTGTGAAAGCCAAAAGAAAAAAACGTGAAAAGGGAGAGGGTTGGAGTGACATAAAGAAACAAGTGGCTGCAGGAACTCTGGAACAAGGCAGAGAGGGAGGCGGAAGAGATGCAGAAAGAAGAAGAAACTTGAGGATGACAGTGGCTTTAAAAAAAAAAAAAAAGCTACTTGTGGAAAAAGGATCCAAAAGCTGAACCTGCAGTTACTGTTTTTCTTCTTCTTTTAATTCCTTCTTCTTTCACCTTTCCTTTTTCAATGCAAATGGGTCAGAATCCATCAGTGTATGCCTTTCAGGATTCTGGCCATGTGCACTGGCATGACATGGTCAGAACATTTTAGTAACACTGATCTAGATTACATTAGTTTTTGCATTTTCAGCCCCCAATATCTCCTCCAGGTTTGTTCCATCCCCAGAATCGTATTATATTAACCTGGCTACTTTTACATGCTTACATCCTTTTTTGTAACAAATGAAGGATGTATAAATCTTTTCCACACAAGTCTGGGAGGATAAATCAGAGCCTGCAGTCATATCTACACTGTGTGACCAGTGGCAAAGAAAGTTTTTTGATATCACAATTTTCTCTTTCCAGCCCTGTGTAGTGTCTAAGAGTTTTACTCTGGAATTTTGAAGGTAATTAAACATCTTGGTGAGCAGATCCACAGCCATCCCATAGAGCAGAACAATGGGAAGATTGTTTATTTTGTTTGTGATGAAAAAAAAAAAAAAAAGTTTTATACTAATACAACAGTATTTGATGCCACTAGCAAGGATACATATTCATGCTGCGCATCCTCAGCAGTATAAAAAATAGATCAAGAGTAGGGTTGTTTTTTTTTGCTTTTTTTTTTTTTTCATTATTTTGGAAAGAGAAAGAAAATAAAATAATGAAACTTAATATTGTTGAAATATTTGTAAATATTTAAATATAATACTCCAGCAACCCCATATCCCTATCAACCTGTAGCTCTAATTATTAACTTAGCATTCAGCATTAAAAGAAGCATAGCTGTTATTGCACCCAAAAAATAGGGATGGATGTGGCAAGAGAAGGAGGGAAATTAAGGGGAATTACTATTATTTTCATGTACTCGAGTTCTGATATAAAAATGGAGATTTTGTCTGTTAAATGTTGATGTGCACAAAATCATAGCCAGGTCTAAATGCCTTAGTCATGGCAGGGGGTTAAAAACGAGAATATTTGAGAATAATGTGAATTAAAAAGGCAAGTTAGTTTAAATTTCTGTTTGGTAGGGCCTGAGGCCTACAACTCCGATGGGAATACACTGTAGCCGGAGGGCTGATGAATGCCCTTAATGAAGTTGGACAACCTGGAATACATGCATAAAATGATTTTAAATATTGATATGATGTCATTGTGTGTCTGAAGATATTGAAATGTTCATTTTCAGAGCTAGACAGGTTGCGTCTAATTTATTATGGGGAGGGGAATGATTATTTACATATTTTAATGTAGCAATAAAACAATTATGGGATTTATGGAGAGAAAAAATATTCATGCTTCTTGGAGAGAAAAAAAAAATCATGTTGTGATGTAAATTACTTAGAGGAGCTTGTACCAGAAGATATGGAGAAATACACTTTTCCTTTTTTCTTCCTTATAATTGAGATAATACATTCATAAAGTATGTAAAGTAAAAGGACCCTTTGACCAATGTTAATTATATTTAACCTGCTCCATGTATAGTAGAAGGAACAGCTTAAATATATCACTGGGGATGACTAACTCACCCATATATTCTGGATGTGTCTATTATAACATTTCCATGACATTGCCTGGTTCTCAGAACAATTCTTACCGTGAAGAAGAGGAGACGTGGTGTTATAATGGTGCGTTCAGTTCCGTTGTGATATGAAAGTTTTTACAGAGAATGCCTCAGGGCAGCTGTCTGCCTCATGTGTTCAGTATTATGGCTGTATAACACACAGGGGTGGAAGTGTATTAAAGGCAGAGCCATTGCAGTCTGCTGGAGGTTGCTGGTGCTAAGGTCCAATCTTTATCATCTCCAGAACAACTTAAAAATGTGTATTCTTTGCAAAAATTGCTTAGGATACTTTATTCACTTGTTCTTTTGTTCCTGAATGGTATTCATCCCAACCTGAAAAAAGAAAGAATGTAGACTGCATTTCAGCTCTGGTGTAAGTTGAAGCAGCTACCTTACATATGGAGATGCTTAGAGGGTGATTTGCTGTTTCTGTTTAGCTTTGTCCCCCCTTATGACATGTGTGAGCAAGTGGGAATGAAAACTCTCCCACCTTTCAGCTCCCTTGCCCACCTTTCATGCACGGGTTTAGCAGATCATGGCAGGTTTCATGTCAGTTTAGCAGAACCGTTAAGCACATGCCTAACTCAGAGCATCTCACTGAGGCTGTTTATTTGCACAATGATGGGCAACTTCTTGCTGAATCATGGCCTGAATGATTACAGACACAAAGTAACAGCAGATTGGTCCTTTGAAGAACATGCACACTATACTCTGTGGTTCTACATGTATTTGATCACAGACCCTAGAAATTATGCCTATGACCTGGGCAGAGTTTTTGCTGTGTCCAGCCTTGAGGTAATTTCCACAATGGCCAAAACTCTTTCAGGAAAGCAATGGCAAAAGAGTTGGAGAAGCCGTCTTCCACTGGAAGCCCTTCCTTCTGAAGCACATATACCAACAATGACTGGATGGGCAAATGAGGCAGAGGGAGCAATATCCTGAAAAATATTTCCAGACCATCAAGTCTAAAAAGATCTAGAGAACAGTAGAGTGAAGGGCAGCGTAGCTAAGGACAAAGGATACATATGAAAATTAACATGTTTTAGTGAGAAAGATGGGTGGTTGAGGACTTGACAGAGATGTATAAGATCAGAAATGGCCCAGAGGATAGCCATTGATTTCTCCCATTCCTACAGTAGCAGAAAGAAAGGGCACCCGACAAAATGAGCAAACACCATATTTGCAGCAGAGGAAAACTTTTTTTTTTTTTTTTCCACAGAGCACATAATTGTGCAACTTTCTCTGTGAGATGATTAAGAGGCCAAATATACAAATAGATTTGGAAAAAAATATTAGATAAATTTGTTAGAGATAGCTTCTTAAGTCTGGATATAACCTTTGATTCAGGAAATTGCAAAACCATTGATTGCCAGAAAAAAATCACTTTACATGTTTCCTGTTTCCTCTGCTTTTCCCCCAGCCATCCATTCCTGTTAATGCCAGACAGTAAACAAAGCCAGAGATGCTGCCCAGTCTCGTACAAACAGGTACAAGGCACATAAGAAATTCAGATGGCTTTTAGCTCATCTCCACTGGTGAGCTATCAAGAAACAAGCTGATTCTTGGCATTCTTGACCTATTTCATTCAAATAGGAGCATGTGTCAACAGAGCATGGGTCAGAGACTATCCCCCAGCTCAGAGCACAGCAGACAAGGAAGTGTCTCCACAGCGTCTCCACCATGCACATGTTCACAGGTTTGCACGGCCCTTCCCGCTGCACCCTCAGCTTCCTTGTGCAGCCATGTTTCACACTGTGTCTCAGCAACTATTTTCTCCTTATGTTTTAGATCACATATGTCATAGCTGTTTAAAACTAATTTCAATTAAGGAATGGATCAAATCTCTCAATGATTCCAGCTACCCTCTTAACTGAAGTGATTGCCCTGGAAGGAGCAGCGTTTGGATCTCAATTTTGTAATCAAATAGCCAAACTATGTGATTAGCCTATATCAAATTAGTCACTGTTCACCAGCTGACACCCTCAACTAATGCCTCCTGCCACTAATTGACTTTATTTCCACTCCCTTTAATGTAGCTACCTGTTTTCAAGCTGTTAACTGGATTTACATGCCTTTCAGCTTCATCTTTCTGATAAATGTCCTGCATCCCTCCCACTCTTCAAGTAATCCTTCCAGTATCTGTCCTCTCTCCTTCTATCCCTCTTTTCCCTCTTGCCTCAAATATGCTTCCATTCTTAACTTTCATCTCCCAAAGAAACTTGCAGTGTGATTTTGGCCATTACAGAATAAAACATTATGAAAAATCAGTGTAAGAAGGCAGGGGAGCTCCGCCGTTGAGTAGAATGGTGTCCCCAGCACAAAGGCATATCGGGCAGGCTGAGTGGTCAGGACTCTGACTGCAGGGTACTTCCTCAACTTCACCCGCTCAGCACTGAGGGGTGGAGCACAACCATCAATGGGGAACAGTGCCTGAGTCCTGTACATAAGCCTTGTTTAGATGGCCATCAAATATTATTTACAAAAACAAATATTATTTACAAAACACTAGGAGTGACTACAAAAAGTTCATTTCTGATCCAGTTAGCAAACAGCATTTCTACATTACCACCACTGTTCCCTTACCACCCTGCCGCAGCCATTGGTGAGGTTGCTGCCTTTGTGCTCTACCATAGAGCCTCCGTGCAGGGAATGGGTGCAAAGGAGCCCCAGGAGCGCTCAGCTGGAGCACAGCATGCCTACCCCACAGGGAGCTTGCAGCAATTTTCTCTGTAGGAGAAAAACAATGTGCTGCAGCCTCTTCCAGCTACCATATTACACACACCGGGTTATCTAGCACAAACCAGAACAATCCCTAGGCAGCTGTAAATGGTGCAAGTGGAGCTGGGAGTGCAACAATTGCGTGCAACAGCCTTGCCCTCTCTGCTTGTGAGTGACAGCCCAGCTACACACAGCCCAGATTGTGCCATTCCTCTCATTTGACTTAAGATATGTTGGGCTAGTGAGGTTCACTAACCATTCATAGCGAGTATATAATATTATATACATTGCTAGGAAAAATAGCTGGACATTAGTATCATTCACTGCTAATACGGGACACAAAAGGAATTTTAGAAACTGCAGCATCCACAAATTTTCCTGGTAAGAAAATAAACATGGCAAGAAACTGTTTTTAAAAAGCTTTAAAATGTTCCTAAATATCAACTTTATTTTTAAAAATTGCAACATTTGTAGAACAGAAATGTGATCTTAGCTATCTAAAAATATGTTCAAAAAAGAGAAATGTAGCATTATTTTAATGGTCTTAAATTTGAGGGAATAAAGTTTAATTCATTTATTCAACTGAAAAAATTATCTGAATACAATTGTAATTCAGAGTAAGTGAAAATATGTTTCCATTCGCATTTAACTTTTTGACATTTTTGTATTGTAACATGTACAATTCCCAAATTATTTAATGTATTTTGTTTCTTCTTTTACAAGACAACTGAAAGGCTTTCTACAATATGGGTCATAACAAAAATTTTCACTCTTAAGCTCCCTGAAGAATTGTGTTCAGTCAGGCAATTTTTTTGTATGTGGATAAAAACCACCTCTTTATTTGTTTTCTGCTAATCAGACATCATCATAAGTGATGGACAATAGGATTTGTCTGAGGAGCTGCAAAATTTTTAGAATACATTTGCAAGGCTGATTCAAAAAATCACATAATATATATTACAAAATATTGTCTAGGCCATCTTAGAAGAAATCATTGATACAACTGAGTAAACCAGCACTGGCCT
Source organism: Anas platyrhynchos (assembly GCF_047663525.1). Taxonomy (NCBI): domain Eukaryota; kingdom Metazoa; phylum Chordata; class Aves; order Anseriformes; family Anatidae; genus Anas; species Anas platyrhynchos. The sequence continues at coordinate 14,269,506 of NC_092591.1, forward strand.
TGATGGAACAGCATTGGCACAAAAGAAATAATGCAGTAATGCACTCCCAAGAATTGAGAGCTAATAGAGAGCAACATTATGGATATTACCCAGGATGTAATACCCTTATTCTCATGCATACCACCTCATTTCACATCAGGATGCAGACAACTCATAACAAAACTTATGGGAGGAGAGGGGAAGGATGAGGGACGAGGGTTTTTGCCCATGAACAGATGCATCTGATTCACTATCAAAACCTCTCAGGCCCAAGTGGAAGGCACAGATTCAGAGACACTGGGTATGAACGTTAAGGAAATCTCTCTAGCTAACCAATTTTCTAACACTCCAGTTCTGCCCTTGAGTTTTGTTGCTTCTCTGTAAGCTCCCTTCTCATCCTGAGCAGGAAAATGCTGTACTGGTAAATGTCTGAGGGCAGTAACCCTACAGACAAATTTGACTTGTTTGAAACAACTGTTATTCACTCCTGAGAAATGTGACTGGATCTGAATAATTTACCAAAAGAATGGGTATCAAGGGGACAAAAGATTCAGTCATATTTGTTACACTTGTGTTACACCCGTGCACCAAGCCTCCCATACTGTAACTTCACAGCAGCAAGACAGCCTCTACCCAGAGCTTGCAACTGGGTGCCCAGCATGTGTCCAAGAAATGTAAAATTACCCTAAAGGAGCAAAAAGCAGGTTTCTTGGTCTCTGTAAGCTCCTGTATTTTGCTCAGTGCTTTACTTCCTCACATCTGTTCTGCAAATGACTCAGATTTCTGAATCAGCAACTCCAGAAACCTAGTTTAAAACTGCCATCCATTTACCACCCTGTCACAGAAAGTTTCCTTCTGTGTTTGTGTGTGAGTACCCTTACCCCGCTCCAATAATTTCCATGACCTACATCCCTTTGCATTGTAGGACAGAAGCCTGCATCTTTGTAGTCCTGCACCTTCAGGAAGGCATTTACATCACTGGGACACAGATGCTAAATATTACTATTGTTTTCAGGCACTATCCTATGCCCACTCTACACTCACAGCTCAACAGCTACACAAGATGCACAGCAAAGGATAATCAGCCCCCATGTCTCTGGGCAAAGTACATACCTCTCGATTCTGCCATTGATTTGTCAGGAGATGTATACTCAAGCAGATGGTTCAGAAGAGGATCCTTTAGGAAAAGTGTGGTCAGATTGACCTCACTTTCACTGAGCTGACAGCCTGGCGAAGAAAGTTAAACTGAATATCAAAATCATCAGCAAAAAAACTCCTCTTTCTTTGATTGTACAGTTTAAGAGGAGCCATTCGAGCTCAATTTATTCTCTACACAGGAACTTCATTGATTATCTCAGACATTCATGCAGGAAGGAAGATGAGATAAGAAGAAAGTTATTTTTTTTTTTTTAAGTGATTGCAAGATGGAGAAAACTGCTTTGTGAGTGTAATATATACCATAAAGTTCCCTTTGTGTAATCTGCTGCTGAAAAGTAAGAAGAGTTTACCTTTTCTGAACAAAAGAAACATTAGAGATGGGCTGATGATCACTGAGGGCAGAGATATGAATACTAGGATTAGGCTATATATTCAGATATAAGATTAACATAAATAAGTTTTCTTGGGGGAAATATTATGGAGGTCTTCCCCTTGTCTTGTCCTGCCAATCACCAGCAGTGGGAAGACAGACTGATTACTATTCATTGTTTTTCAAAGGATATTCTGATTTGATCTCAGGCTATTGACCATGAAGGGGTTTGCCACTGACTTTGAGAGGGAATCAAAGCTGACTAAAGACTGCTGCCATAAATGAAGATTTGGGTTCACTTTTTCTCTACCAAAGTCAAGTGGCTGCCCCACCAGTCCCTCTGGAGTGGGGAAGGAACTGTTCAAATGCAAACCTGAATGCTGGGGGCAGGCAGAGGCATAACATCTGGAAACTTTACAGAATGGTAGGTCATTGTTTACTGACAGCATATTTTCTTTGCCCAAAATAACAACAGTGAGGAAAGGGTGATGAAATGGCATGTTTTATCCAAACTTTTTGGTAGCTGTAGTATGAATTGAATGGATAAAATAAGAACATATCCTGGGAGGGGCTCTGCGTTCAGGTCAGATGTTTGAATGCAGTTACCCCTTCACAGGAAGCATCACACATCCCGAAGGAACCAAGGTGTGCACTTTTATGATGGCATTTTGCAAGCATTGATTGATACAGCAACTTTAAGTTTATAGATTTCTTGGGTCCATTCACAAAAAAAGTTTTAAGACAACCTCCTATGCAAGCAAGCTTTTTATAGATGCACACTTTGAAACTACAGTTTCAACTGAGGACAACTAATCATTTTCGGGGAAGAAATTGGTGGGGGCAACAAGGCTCATCCAAAATGTCTTTGTGCTTTTTTGATCTTGGACTTGATCTGTGTCAGTCCAGTCCTCTGTCACAAGCCAAAGCAACATGTGAGACAAAGCAGGCACAAGTGGCACTATAAAGCTGTTATAGCTTGTGCTCCTGCTCAAAACATCTTTGCTCACAGCAGCTGAGGATTGTCACAGGGACTCTTAGAATAGCTGCACTAGAAAAATACTGATATTGCAGCCCTCCATGATCAGCTGAGTAGCCTTTCAGAATCCTTTGCAAAACACCTGGAAAGAGAGATTAATCTTGCCCATACCTTAAAACAAAGAACAGCTCTACCACCCTACACAGACAAGCAGAAACTAAGGCAGCCAGAACCATTCTTACATCACAGATGACTTCAACAGGGTCACAGCAGAGCTGGTTATAGTTACTTCAAGTATTATGATCTGCAGAAGCAACTGGAAGTGTGCCTCAGGGAGGGGCTAAGTAGATCTGTATATCATCTCTTTTATATCTGCCTCTGCTGGTGTTAGATTTTGGTGTAAGCACAGGCTATTTATTCAGTGTAGAAGCAAAGGACTCTTGAATTCCAATATCTTCTCTTACATCAGCCTCTTTGGTCTTGTGCAAATCTCCTAACTTTTTTGACTGCTATCATTTATCTTGACAAATGAAAATAAAACTACACTGGCTATGCCATACTAGCACTGAATGTAAATGTCTGCTGATTTTAGCTACAGGTTTAAATGAAGGTGTGCTTTCTGAGAAAGAGCTTGTAGAGAAGCTGTGTCATGACACACCTTTTGAAAGCTCAGTACAAGGTGGAATATTTACATTTTGCATTTCCCTGACACATGCATGCAGGGTGTGACGCTTTCTAGCATTTATTGTCTTGCAAATGTACTGAAGCTGACAAATCAAGCATTTTTAAATAGACACTTAAAAAAAATTACTCAGCTGCTAAACCAATCACTGTAGGTTGCAGCTCAAAATGAAGTTGGAAATCTGCACCTTTTAATAAAACAATCTGCTTGAGAGCTGATGATATTTGGTTATGGAATTTATCTGTAAATATAATTAAAAATTCAACAAGAGAGTGCTCTGAACTGAGGGGTAAATATTCAGCACGATGCAGAGTGCTCAAGCTACATGATTCCCATTATCGTTAATGGGAGTCCTACAGCTAAATCCCTAAGCATCACGCTAAAAATTTACCCCCTAGTGTTTGCAGATGGAACAAAAGGATTATTGTACATACCAGCAGAAAATAAAGTTACCACTGACATTTTGACCAGAAAGCTTCCATCAGGATTGGTAAGTGAAAGATTTAGCCTACTAATTCCCCTGCAGACCATTTCTTTGGGGTTTCTCCCTTCTGAAGAGTCATTCTCGATTTTTATTTTTTTCACTTCCATTTACTGGTTTTCATATCATCATATTTCTCAAATTCCTGTCGTCCTGGCTACCTACCAGAATATTTCTCTCTGCTACACCCCAGGCTTCCTGGCTTCAGTGTGTACAGTTTCAGGTTCCTGAACCTTAAACATAATGGACATAAGGACAGAAGAACCATACATATGCCAATGACGTTTCAGCTGAGTTAGCTGAGTGTGCAAATTCACTCAGCAATAAAATGCTGCAGGGGACTTTGGGGGTGATTAAAATGGGGAGGGGAACATGCACTTGCAAATTCATTCTTCTGTAGTTTGCACCTTCTGCTCTTCTTGGGTTGGGGCTCCAAGGCTACAAGCTGTCAGGTGCCTTTAGCCCGGGTGAAATCAATGACAACTCGGGAGTCTAGGCCTGATCCTGCCAGGAGATTTAATGAGCAACATTTCCTAGGAATGTGACGGCACAAAACAGTGCAATCCATTAACTTTCTTAGGTACTTTTTGAAAACACACTTTTAAATAATGAAAACAATGCTTCCGAACCACCTTTTAAAATGTGTGTGTATATATATATATACACATACATACACTTATACGCACACCAAAAAGAGATGCAACCTCTAAAAGTCTAATTTGCATTCATAATTTCACTTTTTATAACTCAAAAATAGCCAAGAGGATTTGCTTATCCTTTGTACACTCTGCTACAGTCCTGAGTGAATCTTTATGGGTGAGTTTTAAAGCCCTCAACAATAGAGGCTTATAATGGAAACATTGATAGACCATTATTATAGTGCCGGTCATAAATACAATGCAATTTCATTTTATATAACATTCTTCATACAAAGTATCACAAAATGTTTTACAGTAAGCCTCAGTTGCAGCTAAAGCAAAAGGAAAGAGAATTTAAAGGCAACATTTCATTGACTTTAGCAAGGGGGAAAGAATTCCTTACAGGATAGCACAAATAAAACTGCAAGTTTTCTCCTGCCAGGTCTTTTTGTAGAAAGCTCTTAGGAGACTGAAAAAAAGAGTAATATATATATATATATATTATATTATATATAAGATATATCCTTCTCTCTGAAATTCAATATTTCAACTCCTACTTTGTTTAATTTTATATACTCATGCAACTCCATTACATACCTAGGCAAGGATGCTTGTTAAATCTCCTGGCAGGATCAGGCCTAGACTCCCGAGTTGTCATTGATTTCACCCGGGCTAAGGGCACCTGACAGCTTGTAGCCTTGGAGCCCCAACCCAAGAAGAGCAGAAGGTGCAAACCACAGAAGAATGAAGTTGCAAGTGCAAGTTCCCCTCCCCCTCCCCATTTTAATCACCCCCAAAGTCCCCTGCAGCATTTTATTGCTGGGTAAATAATATAATGAAAAAGTGCCTACATGACACAAGCCACATGGGCACAGACAGCTATTAAAACTGAAATGATTTATTTCGTAACAATCCGAGGTAGCATACTTTAATTCTAGGTACAGCAACCCCTCCATTTCTGCTTGCCTCATTTGCATAGGTAATTGACAGCTTGTTAACAGCTCATTAGGAACACTGAAAACCATGTGACAGATACAAACCTAGTGCTAGAGGGGAGAAAATCTGTGAATTACAGTATATTGAAAACTCAATCAGATTCAGAATTACAGGTCACAAAGCAAGTTGGTTATTTTATTAGGTTAAAAAAAAATTAAAAGGTTAACATACCATTTTTCGACCTGTATTTTTAAGATAGCAGACTACGAGGTAATTAATTAGGAATCTGATTGTGATGTCAACTACTCTTCTCTGCCATGGGTAGGATTAGGAACCATACTAGGGTGATATAGTAGGACAAGTAATGACTGCTGAAAAATAAATTAAAAAAAAATAATAATAATAAATTAAAAAGTCTCGACGTGGTATTCAATTTTGGTTTTAAAATATACTTTTCTCAAAAAGGCAAGTAACTTACAGACACTGCAATCTAATATTCTGTAACTGAGAAAAATGTAAGGAATAATTTGATTTTAGTCTATAAAAAGAAGATAAGTGTTCTGATTTGCACACTCTTACTGTCTGTAAATTTTGATGATGCTTTTTTTTTAAGGACATTTGAATATAAACAGTGCAAATAACAGTTATATCAGCAAATCTACTTTTTGTATTAAACACACACACACCATAATCTTGCTTTTCTAGCACTGCTAGCAGAAATACAGCAAAGTGTAGAAATAAAATGGTCTCCTTGCAAAAAGTCTCCCTTTCCCTGAAACCTGATATGGATTCCCTCTAACACAAGTGCCATTTGCTGATGAGGACAGAGCTGGTCAACTGTGTGTTAGTCTGCAGAGGAGAGCAGCAAGCCGTGTGATTTCAGATCTTTCTTTCAGGCACCAGAGGTTTATAGATTCTTCCCTCATCCTTCTGAAAAAACACACCAACAAAACATGATCACATTGAAAACGCTCACTACTTAGCAAAAGGAACAACAATGTTAAGGTGTGGGATTATCAAAATACACTAGAGCTTGTTCACAGGGAGGGTTGTGCTCTTTCACTTCAAGAGGTGCAACTGTCTCAGTACAGATGCATATGTTATTTAGGAAAGTGCCATAAAAAAAATAACTTGTGAAGAGTTTCTTATATGAAATCACAGATTTATTTCCATACTATGAATGGAAGCCATTTGACTATAGTACTCTGGCTGGTAGGGATAAAATCTCTCTGTGTAGACATGGTTTAAGAGTGATTAATGAATCTGCAACCTGCAATACAATGCGAGTTGCACTTGTAAGTCACTTCAGCACTTTTGAAAGCTCCATCTTTAGTCTTCATTATGAATCAAACCAATAGGGTAGTTGTGCCCCCAGCATTAATTACACTGACTCCCGCACCAGTGAAGTTACACTGTTGTAACTACACCAACATAAAGTTCTAATGCAGACATGCTCCAACAGTATAAAGAGAGCTTTACACATAGTACAGCTGACCCCAGATTTACACTGAGCTTAGGCAAAGCATGATTCACATACACTTAAGAAAAATTAGCTTGCTTTTTGCCCTTGAGCCCATATCAACCAAGGCATTTTGTACAAAGAAAAAGTCAGTGAATGAGCGCTGAGAAGCAGTGGTGATGGCAGACCAGTCAAACCAAGCCATAATATTGTGGCAAATAAAAGAAATGGTAAGATCACCAAATGTGAGAAAAATAAATAGGTAAAGCCTAAACTCCTGAACCAAAAATGAATTACTTTTACTTATGTGCCATTTTCTTTGACCACATCAGTACAAACAATAATGCAAATGCTGTTTTTGACAACAGATCTCATACTTGAGTACTGAGCCAAAAGTGTCAGCATAAAGGGCATGATCTTGACATTATCCCGCCATGCTTTAATCGTGTATATGTCTAACAGAATGACTTCCCCTGCAACGTTCTTTGAGGCCTGGGCTTTGTTTTTCACTTTTGATTTCCCTATTTTACATGTGAGAATTCCACTTTGATTTGGTTTATCTTTGGAAAGATAAACAGTGAAAATCAGTAATGAAACTATCAAAGCTCAGCTCACTTTCCTGCTAGGTTGACCTGAATTACAGCTGAAATTCTGGGAATACATTCTTTCATTCTTTTTCTGCATTAGCCACTCAGTCAATGCTTATAAGATGACATGATTAAAATGAAGTTTGAACTTACTCTGTAGATTCATTCTCTGACTTATGACAAGAGTCTTCTAGTTTTCATTAACTTAAGTGCTATTTCCTTAGGACTCTTATTTTTACAGTTTCTAATCTACAGCTTTGTAATGACCTGGCCTCAGGAACATATTATGCTGTATTTCCCCTCCTTCAGTCCTTGAGTAAGGGGCATACAGGCTATTTAGAAAAGGAAAAGGGCTGTTCCACTTTGGCTTCTAGATTGGGTGTGAGATATCAGATTTTGGTACTGGAAGTCCTTGATGGTCAACCCCTAGGTGCAGTCTGCCCACCTGTATAACAAGTGTTCAGGCCTCAGTGTCACTGGCAAAAAGCCTCCAAGCTCATTAACTGTTCCGTAGTCTTGTAGTACATTCCTATACCATTCCTTTTGTGCTGTGAATTGCTGTACACTACTAAAGGTTCATTTCCACAGTATCAACTCAGTACAAACAAGCTGCTTTGGCATCCAGGAGTCCAAGCACCATGCTAAACTTGAGGGAAGAGAAATTACCCAGAAGTTTCTTTAGAAAGCATGGGGTAGAGTTTTGGCATTGCATCTGCATGGCATTGTTGTTCTGAGCAAAACCAAGCCATTCTTCATCAGTTCACAACATAAAGTCATACAACAGCATCTGTTTTCTAGTATTTTTATATGGCCCTTGCCACAGTGGTAGGTACATTTGTTAACCAGTTTCTTTACAATTTTTGAGTTTCCAGCTGTGATCTTAGGACAACCTTGGTAGAGATAACAGACATCAGATTAATTCTTTTCTTTGAGCTCTTTTCTAACAATACTCATTCTTTATATATCTGTTTACTGACAGCAAGAATAATTAAAATGTATCTGTCAAATTAACTCCTGATAATTCTTCTGCTGTAGCACTGTGCAATAAAAAAACCTCACACATAGGCTTCTGAAGAGCAATACTCCCTGCTGCAAATCTTACAGCTACTAAAGATATTTTTCCCTTTTTCATGGCTGGGAGGTACAGGTAAGTGACATTTTGTATTTTAGCTCAATCACCAATGTACTTCCACCAGATTGCTAAACTATGTCTGGTCCAGTAAGTCACAGGAAAGAAAATGAATTTGAAGCAATTAGAAATGAATTTAGAAGCAATGAATTTAAACTTGCAGCATTCAATACTTCAGATATCCAACTTCCTTTACACAAGACAGCTTCAGACAGCTTATGCTCTCTTAAGTATTCTTTCTGCTTAAACAAATAATGCAGTTAGTTGTAATACCATGTATCTCTAGTGGTCTGTATGAGATTGAAGAGATTCTTCAAAGCTTGGGAAATAAAGCCAGATTTCAATAGTGACGGACAAAAAGATAGCAAACAAAGTGAACCCTATCTAGGAAGTCAAGTGACCATCCAAATTTGCAAAGCCACAAGATATCTTGCAATGTCAGAAGTCACATTATTTCTTATGTGATTGTTGGTCTGTGTGTGGCATCTCCTGTGCACGGTGCTATAGCTGCAGAAGCTCTGCCTGTCCACCCAGCCACACAGATTCTGCTGCTGAGGTCATCTGTTCAGACCCTGCTGTTGGCCACGATAGTATCTACCAGAGTTTCTGTGCAAAATAATTCTTTCATTAGACTCCACTTCCACCCACACCCACACTTCCCCCAGAAAGTTAGCATCCCTGGATTTGGGGTTTTGAGTTGGGGGGAGAGGGGTACACAGGACATTGAACCATAGGGCAAGTTTTGCATGCTTTTGTCATAAATTTTGACATCACCACATCAGTTTTACAGAGTGATACCATATAGACATACAGTGCCCATTTTGACCTTGAACACCCTGTAAAATACTTGCCTTACTTCTCTTTTAGAAAATCTGAAATGGAAGAGTAACTACAAATGCTGTGTTCTGGGGATGAGAACAGCATCACTCCAACAAATCACTCAAAACAAATATTTTGTGCTGTTATATCTATATGGGTAATAGGCAGCAGATAAGATGAAAAAATATTCAAGGCCACTAGTGACATTTTCCTTAGACCGTTATCTTACTTTCTCCTTTACTTCCACTGGACATTGCTTCCTATTTAAGATTGTTTTACCTATAAGACTCTCAGAAATCAGCATAGAAAAGAACAACAAAAAGAAACAGGAAAAATGTCAGGTTTCAAATAAGCCACTCAGTGGGGATGGGCTGTGAAAGCATCTCTCTTAAGCAGTCCCCCTACAAATCTTTGAATAGTTGTAGTAAATGTAGATGCACAGAAATACCTCTATTTATGCTTACTAACACAACTGGTTGGGTAAATGTTTAGAAATGAAATAGCCAGATCTTCAAACATCTTTTTAGCACATTTAATACATACACGGCTTTGGACACATTTATGTATTTTTAATTTAAAAAAAAAAAAAAAAAAACATTATCCTATAGATGCATGCTATCATGTGTGTCATAAATTAGGGCTGATATATAATTTGCTTGTTTTTATCCACAAAACTTCTGAGCCACTGCACTAAAGTTCCCCATGCCTCACTAAGCACCACAGAAGCATGTAAAACAAAAGCAGATGGAGCAGGCACACACATACATTACATATATATATATGTATATGTATATGTACATAACACACAAATAAAATCCAAATAAGTTTTAGCCTTTTGTATAATTGATTCGAAAAATGAGAGAAGTAACTTAATTCTTGAGAGATATCATCCCTCAGGATGGGCTTCTGCATCTTTATCTCTGTCGTAGTTCCTGACACACTATTATTTTTTTATATATATATATTTTTAAGCTTCTTTCCTAATTGGGATTGCAAAGTGGAATTCACTGTACCAAACCTATACTTTATTTGTAAAAACTCACAGTATATGTATATACAAATGAATCAGAAAACTACCACCCTTCTTATGTTGCCCATGTGCAGTGCAGAATGTAGTTCTGGCTCTCCCAGTCAAGCACACAATTTGCTTTTAGGACTCTGTAAGTAATAGTTTACTAGTTATTGTCTTCTATTTCAAAATAAGACTTCATCACCAATACTAGCTTTAAATATGTGCATATTTTAGGAATGGATGTGGTTATGTTGAGGTCTCTGTGTGTGTGTATATTTCTATGAACAAATACACAAAATTTCTGTTTCAGATACAAAGCTTTTGGTGTCATCGATCTGCAGGGCAGAAATCCCAGGCAGTTCTCTCAGGTACTTTGGGTAGCCACAAGTCCTGTCCTGTATCTGCACTGCTGATAGGCTGTCCTTTCTTCTTCAGTTCCCTTCTTTGATTCTGAGGAATTTGGAATAATTAATCACTTCAAGGACAACGGTCCTGGGCAACGTTTCTGGTTTTAGACAGAAAATCAAACTGTTTTGTTTGTTTGTTTGTTTGTTTTGTTGTTGTTGTTGTTGTTGTTGTTTTTCCCCAAAATGCTTATTTTTCTGAGGTCTAACTGCTATATGTTGCCTTGCAGGCTTCAAAAGCCACTTATTTAATGTGGTAGGTGTGGAAAACATAAAGCTTCTCTGTTTTCTTGAATGTAAACTTTTTGTCTTGTCATCATTTGTTAATTCAACTGCAGTGACAGGGAGGCGTGTTACAGAGACAGACCTGAAATTCAAGGATTAGATCCTGTGAATATTTCAGGTAGCACAGATCACTGGACTGAGATATTTCCATCCTGAATTATTCTTAGCTCCACACATTACAGCCAAAAGTCCTAGTAGTGCAGTAATATTGGGAGAGCATATTATTTTTTTTCATCTCTGTTTTCATTAAGACTATGTCTAATTAAAGGTCATTTACCCCCACCTGGGAACCCCTTGTGCATATCTGAATGAAACATTTCAAAACCCTGTCCTCTTCCTTTTCCATTTCGTTCAAGTAGCGACAGGGTTAAATTGCTAATAGAGGTTTCATGAGGTCTGCCAGAGCCCACTCTCCAACACTTACATCTGTTCAACAATTATTACAGCATTTTTGTCATAAAAAATTCAACACCCTGAGTGTCGTGCTAGCAAAACCTGAAAATTTATGCAGTGAATAGAATAGCTAATTTCTCTGAGGAAATGCAGGGGGAAAAATTACAGATTTAACTTAAATTCTCAAGTACTGTAGAGCACACATCTGACTCCCTCTTTAGGTTTTGTCACCATGTAGCATAAGTAGGAATACCGTCTACAGTAGATCAAGAAACCTTTGCAAAGCAAATTTATGCCTTCGAAGAAACAATGTTTAAATCTCAGAAGGAGGCTGTACTGGATTCATCATTTTACCTCACAAAATCTCATTTAAATAATAAATTATTCAGTTTATTTTCAGGATAAGGTTATTCTCTCACTCCATCATGCAGTTACAGCATGAACCACACCCTTCTCAAGGTGCAGGTAAATTAGGCAGATGTGGAGGCAAAAAGTTGATGAAAAAACAGCCTTCAAACTTGTGAAGTCTCTGTCAGGCTGTTTGATGTTTTTGGTAGAAGGAGAAAGAAAACAGAATTTGCCTCCCTCCTCCATAAGGTTAGGAATATGGATTTTATGCTAAACCTAAGGCTGTCTAGTTAAGATGTCAGTGGACTGGAACACAACATGCTAGAGGCTACAGCCACCTATTCTCAAGGGCTGGGGTCTTGCTTCCAATACCAGTGGCTTAGCCACAATGACAATTGCAGCCACAAGGAGCAGGGAGCTCTTCCAGTGCCACGAGGGCAACAAATAAGATAAATGGTTCTGGAATGGATTTTCAAAACACAAGGTGCTGGCTCAAGCAAGGAGCTTTCTTAAGGCCATATCCTGCTGAGATAACAGGAGCTGGACAAATGCTGCTGATGAGGAGGCATTCATATGTGAGTTTAGAGTAAAAGTGCGGTTTGGCTCAAAGAATATTTGAAGGCATTTTTCTGTTTTTCACAAACAATACTAGCACAACAAGCTTATGGAGGAACGTTCTTCATCAGGAGTCTTTGGTGCCTGGATCTGCTAGACCAGTCCTTCACTGGCGTCAGAGGCACTGGGGCTTCAGCACCTGGTCCTATCCCAGCAGGTGTTCATAGGGTCTGATTTAGTAGCGGTAGACAAACTACTCAGAAAAAAATTTGGCAGTGGAATTAGATGCTTGGTCAAGATTTTAAATAGCCAATATACTTAAAGTGTACAATTTTCAAACTGCGGGGTGACCAGATTTCCAAGAGGTTTGGGTGACCTCCATAAGGAAAGCCTTTCATAGTACTGGGCAGCATCCAAACTTCAGCCATTTGCACCATCCAACCTGAAAGACAACTTCTCAAAATGGAAACTACTTCTCCTCCTGTTTCCCAAATACCAGTGGTGTCAAGGACTGCATAGGAACTGCCAGATTTGCTTCTTGATTATTACTACATTTTGTCTGATGTTCAGATTACCAATCTGACCACAAGTAGGAAAAATGTGTATGACAACCAAACACTTTGCTAAATAATTTTCACACCAGAAATTAGCAACTATTGCAGCACAGGGTCAGGACACATACCCTCTGTGAAGCTTGGGACCTGCAAAAATACCATTTCAATGATTTTTATTACCCACCATGTTATAAAGTCAAATGCTCCCAGAATATTTTTCAAATACACATTTTTGCTATTTCTTTTTCTGGTACATACAAATTGTGAATACGTATTGCCAAAATGCTTTGTGTTTCCAGGACCTGATTCTAAATTACTGTGAAAATTATCCGTTCATATGAGAGAAGATAATTCTCCACTGCTGCTCTCCTTTTTCCAGCAGTGGAGTCGGTACCCATGGAGGATGGTTGGTCGTCACGGGACACAGATGCCAAGTGCTGGCAGATATTATTCCAGTGTCAGAATCTTTTTCCTTGTCAAACTCCCCAGGCAGTTGTGTTAATGGCTCTGGAGCTGCCTCTGGGTCTGTCACGTGGGATAGCAGCTGATGGGTTGTTTTCTACAGTGTCCTCTTGCATGACATCTTCCTTTAACTCATCTTTGGTCCTGAGGAATTTGTACACTATTATCTACTTGGAAATAAGCTCCTGTAAATTTTGCATTAGGGCTATGATTTCTTCACAGATTCACTTGCTGCTCTTAAAGCTCACATGTGCACATTTTCTTAGTAGCACTGCCTCTCTGTAACTGAATACCCTGAAGTTAAATTAAGCCCTGGCAACAAAGGAATATTTGAGCAAATGAAACTATTCACTAAGAATTTGTTTCTCCTCACCCTCATCACCACACCATCCTCTCCCTTTCCCGTTTTGTTTCTATTTAGTAAATCTTTCTTTGTGAACTGAAGTCAGACTTCTTCTGTGTTGGTTAGTTCATTCACAGGCTAGGACCAAGAGCTCTCAGGCCTTGGATTGTTCACAGTCTGGTTATATAGATTATTTGCCATTCATTCTGTCTGAGTTAGTTACTTAAATTTGGGGATCTTAATCCTGAAAAGATTAGCTTGAATTTAGTTATTCTGAGCACACACAGTGAAGCAGATGTAAGTCTTTGCTGGACTGCAGCCTTTTGCAGCTCCTACAAAGTCTTGAGGTAGGGAGTCCCAGACCTGGGCTGCAAGGTACTGGTCATCTTTGATTCCACCCAGCAGAGACCTCCAAGTGTGAGAGTACTCTACTACAAGAATCAGATCCGGACAAAATCACTCAGCAATTTGCTCTGGAGGCAGTGAATAGACATCAGTCCCTGAGGAGAACTGCTACGCTTGACTGCAGTATAAATACTAAATGTAAACAAATATGTAAAGCTAATCCACATCATACTATCATTGCCATTACTTGACTGAAATATTTTAAGAAGGAAAATAACGATTAACAAGAGGCAAATTACACACTCTCATGCAAATTTTGAGAAACATTCATCGCAAACTCTGTGAATCTTTCCATTTTTGCAGGCACTTTCAGAAATGCAAGGGAGTTGCCCTGCACATTCACAACTAGCAAATTGTGTTTCCTACAAAACAAACTCAGCAGTTTTATTCACAGTTGATTCAGGGATTCAGGGGATATATGGTACAAAATCTGTGTTTTTGTGTTTTTTGTTTTGTTTTGTTTTGTGTGTGTGATTTTTTTTCCCCCATTGTTTTTGTTTTGTTGACAATCTGGCTAAACTGGTATGGAATCTAATACCTTTATTTATAACTTGCCAGGGAAATCCCATGGAATCTATAGAAGCAAAGGATTATTGAATGAGTAAGACTATCACAACCCAACCTTACAGCAACCTCTGAAACCTCTGAAAGTTTTTCATGTCTGTTTGGTAACAACAGTCAGAAAAAAATCCTGTAACAAATTTTCTGTTTTTCTGTTTAAGAGAGAGAGAAAATAAAAGCTTACTTTGACTGCTTACAGGCTTCTCTGATGTGAGCAAGAAGCAGTACTTGATGCTATACTTTTTGCTTTGGTCACAAACGTGGATTAAAGACAGTCTATGCCAAAGAGTCAGTTCACAGTGCAGCTCCATGAAGGGTTGGTGTTCAGCCTAGAATGCAGAAAACTACAGTACAGGAATATGTAACTCCTTAAATAGATTTTGCTATCAAAACAATGTTCAAATAGCCGCACCCTCTGCTGAACATCAGAGCTAGATCCTCAGCCAGTGTAAATGCTGAAGAAAAGGCTCTACCCCAAGGATGTCAGTTGTGTTCTGCCCCTCAAGAGAAGTGGGGTTCTTTACACATTAGTGCACAAAAGCAGGAGATAACCACTAATTCCACAGGAAAACAGAATTAATTTTGTTTTTCATGTACAGACTGATTTAGAGATCTATCTTCTTGATAGAATGTTCATATAAATTTTGCAGACTCCACTTGCTATTTTTAGCTTTTCCTCTTCTAAAAAGAAATCCTAGCTAAGTTAAGGTTTTTAAACACTTGTAATGCTCTGGATGAAAAAAAACAAACAAAAACAAAACAAAACAAAACAAAACAAAACAAAACAAAACAAAAAAAAAAAAAAAAAAACATGCTTGATACAGAAGAAAGACCTGATGAGTCACTGCATATGAAAGCAACATTGAAGCAACATTGAACTGGCAGCACCCACCTCCAAAATGCTATTACCCTTCAGTAATCCTCTTCAAACCCATGCATATTAAAAACAGGTAGTCATTTTTCATTCTTAAATCACATAGGAAAAAAGTTTTCAGGAAACATCTCTAGACCCAGCTAACATGGCCATGGAGTCAAGGGTCTTCTCACCTGCTTTCCACCCACTGCCTACTCCTCTTTTTGCACTCCACCTGCTCCTGCTGTGACTATCCTTCACTCCTGTCTGACCTCTGGAGAGTTATATGTAACCTGCAGACCCAGTGCCTAAGAAGAAATCCATCTTCAGCCTTGTCTCAAAGTCAGAATGCAAAGATAGATTTGCATAGATTAAATCATTGTATTGTGTATTTGAATTGTTCCTTAAATTCTTATTCCTCATACAAAATCAGAATAATTATTTATTTATTTATAGAGACCAAAGGAGTTTTTCCTCTTATCACAGGAATGTTTGAGTTGTGATTAAGTGACTAATGAACTTGCCCCAATTTACACATGCCAAAGGCAGACTTAGCAGTATCTACCTTCTTGCCTTGCAGCCATTCTTTTATATAACAGACTGTCCTCAGAGTTCAACAGTTTCCCCTCATGAAACAAAGCCTCAGAAAGGTCATATTTCACCAAATACCTTCTGCAGGATTTATTTTTTTAATTTATTTTTTTTTCTTACACTATCCTTATACAGAAAATATTTGGGCCTGATTCTCAGATCAGCCCAGGCTTGCACACAGGAGTAACACCAGAGATTTCAGTGGGATTGTTTCTGCTTCACATCTGCACAAGTGCCAGCACAAACAGGACCATTGTCAGTTTTAAGTTTACCTGGCTTTCCTTCATACTGATGAGTCAGTACAGAGTCACAGCTAGCTCTTATCCTCCCAGAGCATGGCTCCGTTTCAAAAACCCAAAATAGCAAAGTCTGCTGCACTGCCAAACAGGAGACCCAGATTAAAGAATTTCAGACAGCAGTCTATCACAAGCCCGTCAAAACCATGTATATCGTGCAAATAGTGATCGGAGAGACAGATCAGGTGACTGAACCAATATAGCAGTGCAATATGTTGCTACCTTAATTATCCCAACTATTTATTTATTTATTTATTTATTGGTGAAAAACCAAAACTATTTGCTTCTTCCCTCCTTATAAAGATATTTAGTGTTAGTATGCCTAAGGTTGAGGAAATACTTTTTACATAGGCTTAGGAAAGGGGAATGTTTTGTGAGACAGGCTTTTTTTAAAAAAATGGGTAGTGTCGTTATAATTGGTATTCAAAAAAATTACAATTTGTCCAAAAATAGCCTCTCACTTCACTGTTCCTTCTGCTGTCCCCTTTCCTTCCTCTTCCCTGCACCCTATGAGACTGCCTCCTACCTTTTATTGAACAATCCAGGACAAATGAGTACAAACCAGGGGAAAAACAGTAGTTAAAATAATCTGTGATTCTTTGAACAATAGTCCTAACATTATTTTTAATTCTGAGCACAAACAGAAATTTGTAGGCAAATGCTGCCTCAATTGGTTTCAGTTTATAAAATGGTCATTAAGTCCATATGAAATGTGTGTGTTTTAGAGTTAAATCCTCTAAGACAATGAGATGAAATAAGTAATCATTTGATAGACGTACTTATAATGAATTAGATTTTAAAATGTTGGAAAGTCATTCAAGGAAAATCCTTCTTTTACCTTACACTGAAAACATATCATTAGCCTTAATTTAAGTCAAGGTGAGGAGGGAAGGGGTGTGAGGGGGAAAGAGACATTGCAGGAAACTCTTGAGTGACTATTGTTTAATCCCATTTAGGGACACTTTGAACAATGACATATATATAATGAGATATTTAAAATTCTTTGGTCAATCTCTAGCTAAAGGCTTTTACTGTGGAAAGAATGAGTAATTCAATACAGACTACACAGCCTTTCACATGCTTTTATTCTTGATTTGTTGGACACATGTAACATAAATTTCAAAACCAATCTATTAATGACTTAAATTGGAAACTGGTTTCCTTTGCTTTACATACAGCATTTCAGTAGCAAGCATAATAACAGGTGGATCAATAGATACTATTTGGTGCAGTATTTGCAGTATGTTAACATTAGTTCTCTACCTCTATTATTGAACATTATGTCAACAAATTCCTGTTTCAAGGAGGATGGCAAAATATTTTCCAGTGTCAAGGTTATTTAACCACATGAAATGGTAAGAAATGTTTGTGCATTTTGTTTCCTACTAACCTTGCCTATTCTTCCTCTTTCTTTTAAATAATCCATGTTTTGATCAAATCAGTGGGTTAAAAAATATTTTTGCATCAAATCTGTCTGCTGTCAGCTCAGATTATGTTCTTTAAAATGGACAGTGGTTCTGGGAAGAAAATCAATTTTTTTCTCAGAGAAACATAAGGAAAGAGAAGGGCATTAATATAAACACAAATTTAGAAAGAAACAGAGAAAAAGAGAGGAGAGAGAAACAACAATTGAGTTTACCATTTGAAGAAGAAATTTAGCTAGGGAATTATTTCCAACCTATAGTTCTCAAACACAGCATGAAAAGACAGAAAAATGAAATTTTAGTCATTAGAATTTGACAGCTCCCAGTCATAATATGCTGACATGTGTAACGGGAATTAAGGGGTTCTGCAGGCAGAATGAGCACTAATAATTTTTTAGGCAAATCGTTTCTTTCAGCTCCATGAATCACACAATGTTGGAAGCTCACTGGACACTTACAAATGACAGGTATAATATAACTGTACTCTGCTTTGTATTCTTTGTTAAACAGATTTAAACTGGAATCATTAATTGCCACCAAATGGGAACAAAATTTCTATGTCACAGATGACTAAAGGCTCTTATGTAGTGGCCACAGCCACAAAAAGGACAGCTTGATGGCTGCAGCCAAAATCAACCCTGCAACTTGTTGCCACTCACTTATAAACTAAAGGTCTATTTCCTTATCAGTGAAATAAAAACACCTCAGTTAGTCCTCAGTGGGTGTTTCATGTCTGAGTAATGACCTCCAGGGTATGGCTGCATCAGAGTTCCTCAGACTTTGAAGGTGTGAGCCACACTTGGTTCATCTGTTCTTAAAGAAATTCCCCAAGCACACACAACAGTGTGCAGTCTCATAATGTTGGATTTATGAGGAAGAGAAACATACTTCAGCTACCTAATTCTACCAATGTGTGTACTATATAAGACTCTTTAAATTCTTTTCTATTTCAAAATAATTTTCAGAGATGCCTACAGGCTTTCTGGACACTTTATGCTCCCTTCAGAAGAAGACTTGGAGGTTTTAAACCAGAGACTCAAGAGTCTAAGTCCAAACACATGTGGTATTCACTTTACCTATATGTCAGGCAACACCTTAGATCATGTTTAGAGGGCTCAGGCAGCAGATGAAAGTTGACTCAAACTGGGAAGGTGAGCTCAATTGGCTTGAGCTATGTGGTATGGCAGCAGCTGAGCAGCAAGTAACAACGACAGAGACACAGCATTGCTTTCACACTTCAACATATGACTCATGCAGAATATGAGTGACTCACATGCAGTATGTCATACCCAACAAAACTGAGCATACTCAGGGAAAACCTGAATATAACATGCAACATCATGCTCAGGCCCTAATCACCTTGTAGAATTAGCTGGGATGTATCCCTGCTGCCTCCTGCTATATTGCTGCTAGCTACAAAGAGACACAAGGATGAACTCAACATGCTGATTTCAGGACATTTCTCTAGCAGAATCACCGGTATTTTATGAGCAGTACATCATAAGGCTTGTTTCCAGCAGGTGTATCTTTATAACATCCAGGTCAGGTCTATTAAGCAACAGGGGATGCATTTCTTTGGCAGTAATCTGCCACTGTGGCACAAACAATCAGGGATGAGTATCTGACTCAACAAACAGCTGTTAAAACTCTCCCTTGCCTTTTCTTTCTAAGCAGATGGCACAACCCACCTAGCCCATACCCTCTGTGTTGTACAAGTTCAACAATCTCTTCAGCCAGTGCAGAACTGGTTCCTAACTCAGTATCATGAATCTCTTAACTTCTCTGCATATCCTTGAATCCTGCAGAGAGGATAAAAATATCTCTAGAGCTGACTGCCTTTATGGTTTTGCAGTTCTGTGATGCAGAAACCCTTTGAAGTCTGAAAGCCTTGGTCATCAAGTGTTCCAGATAGTAAGGGAAGGACCAAGTGCAAGCAGTACTGTTATAAGTCTTTAGGCAAAGTGTCATTTGCTCCGGGGGAGGGGAGGTCAGGACTGTTTATTAGGGGGATCAAGAGGGTTAGTCATACTCCTCGATCTGGGAACAACTACCCTTTGCTTGTTGCTGAACGTTCACCTCTGCTGACCATAAATAAAATCCATTGTGAAGTTTATGGTGATTTCAAAGGGAGAAGACAGAAGTTCAGAGAAACAAAATAACATGCATCTTGGATCCTGAATTCAGCTACTTCTCCTTCAGTCTTCCATATGCTTTTCTGAAGCTTATTACATATATCAAGAATTTCTTCTCCTTTTCTTTCTTCCTCATTTGTATGCCAGAATTCTTCCTTCCAATCTGATTTTTTTTTCCTTTTTTTTTTTTTTTTTTGAGGAGAATTTGCTTTCTTTCTCTTGACTTGAGTAATTGCTATACTTCCTTCTGAAGCTTTTGTTTTTATTTCCATGAATTCAGTACTAGCTCTAGATCCCTTAACTTAGGTGGTAAGTTAACTCATCAAATCTTCTGTCTTTTGCCATGCCCTGCATGTCTTTTTTGGGATTAGCACTTGAAGATGCACTCACCTCAAAACATTCCAGATTATTTGTAGTAAAAGAATGAAAGTAATGAATGAAATTTGCTTGAAGTGACAGCACGTATTATGAAAGAAGTTTTAATTTCAAATGGTAAAGACAGATCCCTACCCTCCCGAGGCCTGTGATAATGAACAGGCTTTAGTGGTGGAAAAACCCACCTCTCAAAGATACTGCTCTGTGTTCATGAGTTCCGCATTGAACCAGCAGTGCCCTTTATTTCTTCCTCTTTGGATCTGGCATGTGTGTGTCAGTTGAGGTATCCAGAGACAGCACAGATGCCCAAACGTGGGCAGGAAGCCAGGCTGCAGGGCTTACAGTATAAATATATATTTTTATAACTTCATACAGACCTTTTTTTCCCAGTAAGTTTGTTTTTTGGGCTTAGAAACTCCGTGTTCTTAGCTATTTTAAGAAATCTGATGGGTGAGAGATGGAGAAGCAGCAGACATGTTGGCAAGATCTTTCCATGAGCAGAATGCCAAGATTTAAAAGAAAAAAAGGAAAGAAAGAAAGAAAAGAGAGAGGGGAAGAGAGAGGGAGAAGAGGGATACCTTTGACTTTTTCTTGCTCTTCTGTCTCAGAAAATTGACTCATCTGAAACTGTTGGATTTTGGCAAAGAATTCATATCAAATGAGAGAAGTAACATGTTTCTGAAGCAAGGTGATTTCCAAAGTGAAGCTAGATGTGCATTCAGCTCCTTCCACTTGGCAGCTATCATAAAGGGCAAAAAGATTTACCAGTTCTCCAGAGGGTATCTAACAGGGTTGCCCCAATCTGTCAGGAAGTGTTAGAACTCAGGAAGACTTGAAGTGGGACTTAAAGTTAATGAAGCTCAGATGCTCACAATGTCAGGTGTGGATCCACCCAAATCAAGGAAGAAATAGGAAGAAGGGAAACATGCAAGGAGTTCTAAAGAAAGATGCCACGCAGCCAGGCTTAGCAAGAATACTAAATAAAGAGGGCAAATGGAGATGTTAGTGTAGTTACCGCATATCAGCTGGTCTCTGGGACCTATCCACATGAGTGCTGTTTGACTGCAATGAATATCAAACAAGGCTGAATAAGGTTTGCCTGTAATCAAAGTGAAGTTATGCATTTTTTTTACACAGAGACAGAGAAAGAAAGAAAGAAAAAGAATGTTACCCATAATATCAAACTCCAAAAGATTAAGGATTTTGGACACTAGCTCATAGTTTGTATGAGAAATGAGAATGGGATAACAACTGAAGCTCTACATAGTACTTTTGAATTTGTAAGAAAAAGAAAGCTGAAAAATAGCACTGTGTAACCTCTACAAAATGGGTCACAACTGGACTAGAAGTAATTGCAGAAGTCCCATTTTGTCTAACAACATTTCTCCAACGGTCTGTCCAGATTTCTGTCTAATCTAATCTATCCATGCGCCCATCACTTTGAAAATGACTTGCCATTTTTCAGGTTTTATTAATCCACCTTTGAAAATTCAAAATATGACTCAGAAGCAGGAAATGGCCTTGTGAAGTAAAAATGGTAATAATAATTAAAAGCACATGCTTAAATCTACACACAGTCCCACTCTGCAAGAGTTAAAATGCATACTACATCTCAAAGATCTTTTTATTCTTTCAAAGTAAGAACTAATGGAATAAGGGAAGAAAAAGTTTCCACGGCCCAGATATGTCTTTGCTGAATCACTTTGTAAGGTGTGGACAATTGAGTCATAAACTTTCACACTACAGATGGCTGTGTTTCTTTCATAGTGAATCAAGCTTTAAAAGATCTGTGACACTTTATGTTATATGTTAACTAGAGAGGCATATTATGTAAAAAGCACATAGGGTTTCACACGCACTAGTGCTCTCTACACAAGAGAGCATCATTTTCAATATTCACTCATAAAACCAGCTTCCATTTCCATATACTAACTTTTTTGTGCAATTGCCTCAGTGTATGTGGGTTGGTACACATTCATACTGCTCTCAGACTTATTGGAAATCCTCCCGTGGGAAATCCTGTGGAGCTTCATAAATTCATCAAAGGCATTTTTAAATATCTTTTTATATCCCATACAATTTGTATGTTTGATTTTAACATTAAAAAAAAAAAAAATCAAACAAGTAATATGTCTCTAGATTGTCACCTAATCTAAAGCCGCTTGAAGAAATGAAAGAGAAAGTAAACAACTTGATATATATACATTCCTGTGTTCCTGTATGATAAAAATGTCCAAATATTATAGACACATTTTAGAATTTTGGACATAGAACAACAATGCAAAGAACACTTGCTGTCTACCTTAACCCAAATCTCTCTTCAGTAGAAGGTTTCACAACAGAAAGGCTAACACCTGTAACTACAGGCACACAATGTCAGTTACACTGACACTGGAAGTTATTTAAGAGCACTGGTAAAACTCATATTCACATTTTGAGTGCAAGTACACTCCCTATAAACTTTACTTTTAAAATCAGATAAAAAGCATAAAAATGATGCCTCCGTAGCTGGTAGTCTATGACAATGGAATGAAGTGCAATTACTAAGGATGATCAATATCTAGAACAAGGATTAACACTTTGTTTGTCTGAACAAAGAACATTTTCTCATTTTTCTGAACCAGTAGAACTTTGCTGTGCACAGTGCAAACCATTTCTAAGGTGATTATGACTGTGTATATTTAAAATAAAGAAAACTAAAGGAAAAAAAAAATACTACAGTCCACCTCTTAAGATATATCCTCTTCTTTGGACAACAATGATGCACACAAACCTATGATTTATTGTTCAAGATGAAATTGTTTTAATTGTAAAAAGGACTGTGTTCACTACCATGCATCCTATCAGACGGGGATTAATGCTAGGGATTAGTCCCTGTATTTTTTAGAATTTTTTCTTCAAAGAGTATGCTACATGAACTTTTCTGGTGATGTAACAGTTTATCAGGCTGAATTGCAAACTATTTATGTCTTAGGACCATTTGGCTAAACACCTTGACCAATAAAATAAAATTTTCTTGGAGCTACTGAAGGACATTTCAGTCTCATCTCCAGATGCATAAACTAAAGGAAACAGTAAAAACAGGTAGTGGAAAACAAGATACAGACAGCTACAATGAGAACAGAGATTTTCAGCTATCTTTCCCTGCCTTTACAATTAAACAGAACTTCAAACACACTAAATGCTCAATGCAGGAGGCTGGATTGATTACTGATCTATGGTCTAATGATTCAAAGTTTGCTATTTACACTTTTTCAGCTTTAGATAAGAATCAGATTTCCTAGTATATCACCTAGCTTGTCAGATCCTCAGCAAGATATTATAAAGATATATTAATTTTATTTTTTTTGACAACTGTTCTCTGTCATTTTGCTGCTTCTCTCACCCAATTAAGTATATATAGCACAATGAGATATATTTTTGGTATTCCCTTGCAGTACTATAGCCTGTCATGCTTAAATGACAAAACCAGAACAATGCCGGCTTAAAGCTAGTTTGAACTACATGAACACTGAAAAAACTAAAGCACCCTGATCCCCAGAATGCCTTCTCAGTGTTACTGGGATCGTTACACAAAGTTCTGCTACTTCAACTAGCTGAGAAATTAATATAGTGGTAGTATGCCACTGTCCACATGGACCAGCCATTAAAGGACAGCAAAGAGTACATACAGCACACTGCAGTTTCACAATTATTTCATAAAACAGCAAGTATAATATTGGGATTCAAGCAGCATGGCGTATTGTGTCCACCCCAGGGTCTGCACAGTGGCTGCAGGCCTTTTACTCTGGCTTAGTGAAGTAACCACCATCCCACAGCTCTTTTTTTTCGTTCTTTCATGAAATAAACAGAAGGGCAGTTGAACATAATTCTTACCTCCATGTTACAATTTTAACCACTCTTCCAGATTTCTTGACAGCAAGAAGACAAACAGGGTTGTGAGGCTCCCTGCTAAGTTTAGTGACATCTCACAGACACCTTTATTCCCACTCATCTGAAATTTCTCACACAAAACAGGCCACTACATTTGCTTATCCTCTACTTTTGCCACCAATTGAATCCCAACTGAAGGCTACCATTGCAGATACTGTTTCTGTTTTAACTGTTCTAAGACCTTAGTTCTGCTGCTGGTGTTTTAAATACCTTGAGGTATTTCAAGGTAGTAGATGAGCCACATTTGATAAGGAAAAGTTGTTTGATTATCATGATGTAGAATTTGCTCATTATAATTTGTTAAACTATAGTTCTATAATGCTTGATACCAGTCTTCAGAGACATTTGAGTCTATATTGCTCAAGTGAACCGCTGCAAACTCTTTCCTCTTGTCTTTATCTCCCTTATGCTGTTTCAGATATGCATTAAAACCTCCAGCAGTTTTCTGTTTATTGCACATAAGCTCTTTTACATGTGGCACAACTGGAACTTCAGACAGTCACTCGCAATAACCTGCTCATTAATTTACTCCTACACCCACATCTTTAGACAAATTATGAAGGTCTTGCAGACTAATCTGTCCCACATAATTAGGTCCTGTGAGCTTTGCAGTATACTTTCTTAACCTACTATCCTTTAAATTCCAAAGAATCTCTTTAGAAGTAATTTGACACGTAAAATGCATACAGACCTCAGTATGTTTGTCACATGTTCTGCTATTTCCTGCTATGTTATGATGGTCTTTCATCATTTCCTCTCACCACAACCTCATGTCTGCATTTCTTTCACCCCTTAATCCATGTACTTTCACTAAGTTATCACAATTCCTCACAGAGTTTCACTTACACTGGAAAGTAGCAACTCTAACAGAAATGATTATAATTTAGAGATGAAATTATGGCAAATAATCAACATTTTAAATTCCATCTCAGAACATTTTCAGTTCAACTTTCATCTTCTGTTTGTATCCTTTTATCCCATTACTGCTTACTATCCTCTCTTCTGTGTTCATACCACATTGAACAAACCCATTGAAATATATTTTACTGGCAAGTTTAGAAGAATTGAAAATGAGTGTTAACAAAAATATGCTTTTTCAGAACAAGGACAGGTTTTGATAGACTTACTCAAGTAGGAAACAATATGATCTCTCAAGGCATAGAGTACCAAAAGGTAGATGCTATATTGCTCCTACTGGAATCCTTAAGTCTCTTGCCAAAAGACATTTAATGTGCAACCACCTCTTCTGTAAAACAGATGCTGAAGAGGTGCCGACAGTGATATTTGCACAGATTCATTCTCATTAAAGGCTCTTATAATAGCATTCACTCTGGTGTAAACTTTTAAAAATTGACTCCTAGATCCATTAATCCCTTTCATGTGCTGCTCATGAGCTTAATGTGTGACATTGTAGCTAAAAGGACTAACTCTGTCCTTAGATGGATAAACAAGGGAATACAGAACAGAAGTAGAAAAGTTATATGTGTCTTTAATAGGAGTGGGATCAGTTCTAGAAGTGTTGGAAACACTTTGGAACAACTAACAGATTGGAGGACAGGCCTTAGAGCGAAAGACATAAAGAACTCAATTTATTTAGTTTAAAGAAATGCAAGGGATAATTTGATTATAGTTTAGACATGCCTCTAGAGAGAATAGGAACTTAATACTAGGGGAATCTTCATCCAGCAGAAAATAAATAAATAAATAAATGGATAAATAAATAATTTCAAAAATCAATAGCTAAAGACTAAAGCTATAAATCAGATGTACAGTTTTAACAGTATATTATTCAACCATATCTTTTGGACTCCTGTGGAGAGAACACACCTGTGGCGTGCAGCTGTGACACTGCCAATGTAGTCACCAGGTAGCCAAAATCCCATGTCTACCTACCATTAAATGAAAAGGAGAGGTTACCCAGCAAGCGTAATCTCTAAATACCAACCATGTACAACACTCTGTTGTCCAATTTCAGGCACCTAACATAGATGTCAAGGATTCCTACATAATTAGAGGAGCTTCTAAAGTATAACTCAAAACACCAATATTAAGAACCCATCCCTTTCTGTTGACTCTGTAGGAAGTCTGGGATCCTGATCATACATGGTCTGATGGCCATCCAAAAATATTCTGTCTTTCAGCCCCTATTATACGTGAAGTTATGTGTGAAAGAATGAGAAGAATGCTTCTTCCCCATTCTGCTATATCCTTCCTTTTATCTGATGTTTCACTTCTCTTTTTTTTGTTCCTCTTCATCCACATAGCTTGCTGAGTAAGAAAACAGACTGCAAGAGGAATTGTTGGGATCTCTGCCCTGATGCAGAGAACTCCTCTCCTGGGTCTATTCTCCACCTGGATGGAGCTACCCTCAGCTCTGCTGCTGCCACAGATGTTTCCCAGGGTCTGTGCTGGTGCAGCTTGTTCAGGCTTCAGCACTAAATCTCATGTTACATATTGGGATAATGTTTCTGTGCTGAATGTATGCACTGGCCTAACTGTGTAGGCACAACAGACAGAATTAAAACTGTTTTCTAAGCTTCAACACTGAGCACATGATGACTGCCACAGGGGACATCCACTTCCCAAGGTGATGAAAGAGCAACACGCCATTATACATTATTTAAACACTCTCTGATATCTTCTGCACAGCAATAGTGTAGTGGCAAAGCGTGTCTTACAGCACAGCTACCAAAACCAAACCAAACCAAACCAAAACAAAACAAAACAAAAACAAACAAACAAACAAAAAAAAAAAAAAAAAAAAAAAACAAAACCAACAATATAGTGTACTGCACTGAGGACAAGCATCCTCAAACTGTGCCATGATACAGAACTTCATTATTTTGGACATTATGGCCTGTCTCTTGGTTCACCATTAAAACTGTCTTGCTTACCAGTGGAAAACCATAAACTACTAGAAGACAGAGCATGAACCGTTCTTCAACACTGGACTGGCTGGAAAGACCTCCTTTCTCCTCCTTTTTTTCCCCTGAGCAGTAATTAGTACAGAGGGCACCATTAGATCAGCACCAGAGCACCAATCTAATTCATTTTTTGCCAAAAAATGAATTAACTTCCCTTTGCCAAGAGCAGAGGTTCTGTTGATGAGAGCTATAAAAGTCTGGTGAAGTGTGATGCACCATGTCACTGTGCCCTAGCACTCAGCTAGACTTCGGTGGACTTTCCTGACATGGTTGTCATGAAATTTTCTTATGTGAAGATGGTAAAACTGATCAAAATTTCATGAGGGTGAAGATGCTTTGTTGACCAGAGTTAGTTTACACGACATTATTAAAATAGGATTTAAGTATGTGCTCTGATCCTTCTTCATGGACAGGCAGATCTACTATGCAGACTCTGTTGTAGCATAAAAGTATACCTTGACTCGTGGGATCAAAGATCCTTGAAACCAGAAGGTACTAAAAATGATGCCTATTTAACAGTAGAAACTCTATATTTCACTTTGTAGTTAACTCTGAAAATAACTGGGATTTCAGACTGAAAGGCAAAGTTATACCAGCAACACATGAATTGTTTATTCTTAAAAATAATATTTAATTTTTCTAAATGTCAATCTACTTACATACAATAAAAATGAGTCACTCTTAGTTCACATTAATGAGGAACCTTTTTCTTAATGGCTTATGGTCAACACAAATATGCCTCTATCTTGAAGAACAGAGCAATATACAAATAAAGCTGCTGTTAAAATTCATGCATAATCAAAACAAATTGAATATCCACTTTTATTTCCATAGGGAACAGAGCTATAAAGATTAATGCTAGACAATGATATTTAATTAAAGCTTATTTACTTTATAAGTACTTCCATGTTTTCAAGAGTATTCTCTTTTGGAACAGGAAGCTGTAATGCATTTCTGAGCCATCTAACAGTCATGGGTGGAGGAAAGTAGTTATGATCACAGCGCAGTGCTTACAGCAATACTGACAAACTGTCTAGCAAATTTTTCACATTAAAGAATTCTAGTGTTAAAGAATTTAAAATGCATTTTAATTGACTTTTCAAAATTCCATTTTTTATTCACAAACACACCTGAATGCAATAACAGGAGTTCGTTTTTATATGCATTATTCTCTCTGATGGCAAGTTATTGTACTGTATACATATTCCTCTCTTCATTTTTGAGATACAAAATAAGAGGTTATGCTCTTATGATTCATAACAAAATAAGTTTCCTTTCCTTGGCCACTAGTCTCCTGTTTCCACTGTTTCCAGGTTTTATTTTTAAGTAAACTGTTAACTACTTCAGCGAAATTAGAGGAACTGGCTTCTGTATGCAGATATTGACATGAGAAACTAAAGGGAGTACTGAAGAAAACTGTACAAAAAGGCACTTTCATTTTGCCTGTTGAGGTTAAAAAATACAATAGGATTTTGGAATACTAATTTCTGAGAGGAGATTTCATTTTAAAACATAAGAATTGCTGGATATACATGGTTGGTGCTCATTTCTCATCTGTATGAACACACAACATCCA
Source organism: Anas platyrhynchos (assembly GCF_047663525.1). Taxonomy (NCBI): domain Eukaryota; kingdom Metazoa; phylum Chordata; class Aves; order Anseriformes; family Anatidae; genus Anas; species Anas platyrhynchos. The sequence goes on from NC_092591.1 coordinate 14,298,146, forward strand.
AACACAACACTTTCAATAACAGTTGTATTAGTCATCTACAACTACAAGGCTACACAAATAAAATAGCTTTATTTGGATTGTAATTAACATGGCAAATATCACAATATTCTTTAGGAAAGAAACATTCTGAATCTATGTATTTTATTTCTTCTGACAACTGGCAAAGTATATTGTACTGCAGAATGCTTTATTGCTTTTTAACTATTTGCCCTACACAGTATACATAAAAGCTTAATGAGCGTTGCTGCATAAAAACTAATTTTAATGCTTTTAAAATCAATGGTGAACAAAACGTTGTTTAGATTGTTTTTCAAACAACTATACCACATCTGATCTTTTGAAGAAAAGCAATTACTTCTTCTTGTCGTAGCCAATACTTTTCTTCATTCTCCCATTTTACTTATACCATTCTTAGGCACCTTTACACCAGTTACCATGCAAAGAGTTAAATATTTGTGCAAATACAGAAGAATATTGTTATTAAATATCTAATCAATAAAATGCCACTTCCACTAATAGGCTAAGAGTGAGGAGGGCAAGAGGAGAAAAAGTAAAAGGATTTTTTTTTCAGATCAACAAATAGTATATATGCAAGTTTGCCTAATTAAATACATTTTCAAGGAAAATTTACAGAAAATAATTTATATAAAAGGTATACAAAAATCTTTTAAAGAAACAGCTGCTAAAATCTGACTTTAGCTCCTTATTCTTTTATCCACTCTGTGAATAAGCATCAGCTTTTTTGTATTTTCTAAGGAAACATCAAATGTAATCATTTTTTGTAAGTTTCAAGTGCTATAAATCATTGGGAACTTATGTACACCTAATTTATGCAATCGTATTGGTAGTGAGGAAATCATCATTCTTCAGTGTTTTGTATCTCTGTCATTCTCTCCCAGCGAATTTCTTTATTACAACCGGCACCACAATAGTTGAGTTTCTCAGCATTTATATTAGTGAGACCAATTTTTTTTAGGTATGTAATTCAGTCATAAAAACTGAGACCATAGCCTTGAAAGTGTTATTTTGTGAATTTCCAAATATGCACACACACACACCCTGCACACATCAGAATTTAAAATGCTTCCTTTTTCTTTCCCATCACTGGCACTCCTGAAATCTAAAAACGTATCTCTCTTTTTTAGTAATTTTGCAGGCCATCAGGCCAGAATACATACCAGTTCTTTGGTACAAAGAGAAAAATAACAACAGCAACTACCCACCAAATGGCTGAGGTACTGAGATTTATAAAGCATTCTTAGCACATGCATAAAAGCCACTTTTCATATGGAGTTACGATGCATTCTGGAGTATGTTGCAGAAATACAGAAAAGTGCATAATACGTAAATGCGTGCTATTGTGCATAGACATTTGCTACACACATCTCCAATGCAGTGTGTGTTGAATCCACATTAAGAGTCATACAGAAACAACACTAAACATGCTTCTTTTAGAGAGCCCACTTTCCCCCTTTACTGCAACAGCCTCTGTTGGCAATGTTAGAAATAGGTGTTTACAAAGTCGTGTTTTAATTGGAAGTTTTGCCTGTGCAAGGGCTGCATTTTCAGGCTCTGTGTTCACCACAATAGAGCAACTGGTTTAGGGGCAGATTGCTCTTACCACTGTGAATTAACTCAGCCGTTTGGAAAGAGGCTTTTGGGGGACATCTGCTTAACCTCATTCTGGCTGCCTGTCCCAGTAAAAATCTTCAGTATCAGAGATCTTGTAATTTCTAAACACAGTTATCTTAGTACCTCTATTGTAATGATTTTTTTTTTCCCTTGGGATGTAAATAACAAGACAGCAATAGAGGCAACAGAACTTGAGTGCAGAAATACAGCTCCAGCCATTCCAGTTAGAAATTAAGTAAAAATCAGAAAAAAAAATGAGATTAAATTTCAACTTTAAGGTAATAAAAGATGGAAATGGAGGTGCCAATGAAATCGCCGAAACTAAATTTCAGAAGCACGGCTTTCTCATCTTGAAATGTTACACCCATAAAAACAGCCTATAAAATTAATCTACCTGGAGATTTTCCATGTTAAATCAGCTCAGAAATAACTTTTAAGCACTTATGGCATTATATCTAAAATACATATTCTCCTGTTGTCCATATATCAAAATCCTGTGTATTTTGAAAAATAAGATCTGAGCTGCACTGAAATGTTTGTATTATAAGAAAGAACAGTAATAAAGTATATCACTTTCAGAGAGATTTGACATTTGTAAGCATTCTCTAAAAATTTGCATCGGCTTGCAGCATTGGAGGAGCATGTTTAAAGGTTCCTAAATTCACTTTTCTCAAGAGAAGAATATAGAACACCGAAAGGTGGCAAAAAGAAGGAAAAAGCTTCTGTATCTTTTCAACCTGGATCCAAAAATGAAATTCCTAAAATGCTGTTGTTATCTGTTTTACCAGAAGTGCAATATGTCCCATTCATATAAACTCTTTTATTCCATTTGCTTAAAGGAAAGGGAATTTCAGCATGAGCAAAGTGGAGCAGTTTTCAAAGAAAACATACCCTTACTTCTTTCAGGAAAATAATGTGTTTTTTTTTTTTTTTCAGTTTGCCAGATCTGGAGATAAAGAGCATTTAGATAACACTGCTTATATTCTAATCAACTTGTCCAAATTAGTTTCTTGTAAAATTTAGCTTGAGCTATATAATAAGATGTGCAAATTCAGGGCTTTTTTTTTTTTTTTTTTTTTTTTTTTTTTTTTTTTTTTTTTCCACCTAGAAAGCTGTAATAGGCAAAGTAGCAGATAAAAGTGGAGAAAAAAAAAAAAATGAAAAAAAGATTCCATGCATTTGGGTTCCTTCCAAGAACTTTGCCACATTTTGCAGATTCTCAGTTTTCAAATAAAGGTGTCTTAGCCTTGCAATTGTGGAGATATTCTTGCCTCCGTAAATCAATGTATTGTTGCTAGCCAGCCTTGCAGAAATCTGTCTACAGCCAGCCAGACAGAAACAATAGGAGCGACAATTATATGTATTCTTTTCCCTCCCTCCAAAATTAACATGGTTTTGCCTTAAAATTGCAAAGCAATTTTAGTAAAGGATGTGTTAGTGTTTAAAGCACTAAGTTGGAATCAAGCAGAGGTTGCATTGTAAAAGCACATATAATTAAAGTGTACAGACTCCTTTTTTTTTTGCTTATACAGTGTCAGTTTAGGTTACTTTTATCAACTCAGTGTCGCAGATCAGGCAGGGAGACAAATGAACTCCGTAAGGAAATAAATTTGGGATGAGCATTTGGATTTTATCAGTTCTGTATGTTTGGACAAATAAGGTGTTTCAGGCAAGTTATTGAAGAAAGGCAGAAAAAAAGAAAGTTGCAAGCTAAATTGTAGCAATCCAAATCACTGTGAAAATGCTGCATTCAGGAAGGCAGCAACTTCAGGGAATCTTGATTAATAAAAAGCAATACAATTTTACAATATTGGTAAAATATCTCTGCATTTCAGCCAACATTACTGAGTGCAAGACCTGGTTCGGTTTTGTTGGTGGTGGTGTTTTTTTTCCTCCCAGAACTTGGATTAAAAAAAACATTTTGCTGTCCTGTTTCAACAGTTTTTAATTCACCTTACTCCAAAAATCTACCTGAGCTTGGAAGAAACATCAGGTTCCAGAATTTAACAACTGTACAAAGGTGGTGTGGTATAGCATGTTGCTAATGTGCTTTATATTTCTGAATTCAGAAGCTCTCAGCAACTTAAATATGTTCACTCATGTTTCTGACACATTTATCCGCTGAATGGGTTCAGAGGTGGATGCTCTTTGATGTGAAATCAAGGTGCTACAGAATTCCACAGAATCTATAGAAATACCTCCACAGATTTTGCCAAAAAAACTAAGCAGATTTATATTGGCCCTGCCAATGACTTTCTGTTTAACTTGTAATCAAAACAACTCAAACCCAGTTACTGTTTGCATATCTGCCAAGCCTCTCAATTTCAGCAGTAGGCAGCAGACTCTCAGTATGACAGCCTGTCTTTCAGATTCAAGCTGAATCTGCCAAGGCTCCACTACAGAGGCAACTGGTAAATTAAATGCCAACAAGCAAGGACATTCATGTACCTTTACACTCTGCACATGAAGAGACATCACAGGCCTCTTCATTCTAATGGGTGCTTTGTGTGTTTTGGGCTGCAAAGTAAAGAGTGCCTGCTCTTATGCATAATGAAGCCATTGCATATATATTAGTTTAGCTGTATTGCTCTAATTCTATGGTCACAAATTACCAAACAGGTTTTCTTGTTACAGAAAAACAGAATATCCTTTTGTTGGTGAAATTAGCCCACAGAAATCAAGCAATGAAAGAAAAATCAACTTTTAAGCCCTCTTCTACCTAA